>NW_020172982.1:3799854-3815460 GCF_003031525.2 Neophocaena asiaeorientalis asiaeorientalis | reverse complement strand
GCCCCGTGCCTTAGGTCCTGTTTTTCCCTGTCTGTCCTGTATTAGTTCACCCCAGTCTCTCCTGACACATCAGTTTTTCCTTCTCTGCTGGGTGTTTCCATCACTATCCAAATATCCTATTATTCTTTCATCTTGAAATCATTCTCTTCATGTTCCCCTCTACCTCCAACCCCACTTTTCTCTTTCCCTTTAGAGAAAAGCTCCCTGGAAGATCTGTTTCCGCTAGCGGTTGCCAATGTCTCTCTCCCATTTTTTTCTTTCCAGCAGGCATTGCTTCCTTCACCCTGTCACTGAAACTGTTGTTTTCAAGGTCACTAATGACTTCATGCTGGTAAACCTGAAGGTCAACTCTCAGTCCTCATCTTACCTGACTTTTTAGAAACAGATCACTCCCTTCTCATTAGAAGATGATCTTCATTAGCCTCTGATCTTCAGCTTTTCCTCCTAACCTCCTGACCACATCTTCTCTGTTTGCTGGTTCCTCGTGGGACTTCTAGTGTTTTGAATTAAGAAATTAAACTTTTTTTTCCAATGATGTCATTGGGACGTTAAAAAAAATCCATTAGTACTGCAGTAGAAGGGCAGCCTATACACTGTTAAGGCAAGCAAAGCCCTGATAGGTACAGCATTTCTGAAGCATAATATCCTTGGCCTGACTTAGCGCAACCTCAGCTAATAGTAGCGGTTCCGGATTTAGAATTTCACAGTCCTAAGAACGTGAGGTAAGCACTATTTTAACACTGTCTCTTGGTTCATTCCAGATGTAGAAATATGAGCATTCCACATGTACTTTTCACTGCTAGTTTTTGGATAAAAGTTTTTAGAAACAAGTACAAGTCTTACGACACTGTCGACCCAATGGAAATGCTTTTAGTTGTTTAGGGTGTACAGGGAACTGTCACCTGCTATCTGTATTGCTTCTTCAGGCATGATCTAATTCTAAAAAAAAAAAAAAGAACAGTAATTCTCTTAAATAAGGGAAGAAGCAAGTCCAGATTAACTGTTCTAGAGGAGTTACAGAGCCCACCGATGAGATGCCCACGTGGGCTGCCAGGAATGCCACCTGCCAGAGGAACTCTGCCACTGGCTCTGCCTTCGGAAGGGACCTGCTTGGAACTTCATATAAGATAAATGCCTAGTCGGCGACTAGGACACACGGATACAAGTCAACATCTTCATTGCTGTCAAACTAAGTCAGGAGAAATACTAAACAAACACAAAAAAGAAGGCATTGAGCTATGACCAATTTTCACAAATCTGCTCTAAACTCTAAAATCATACTTCCTTGGCGTATGAACTGGAACTCATTCTAGAGTGATTTACTTCCACTTTCATCGGAAAACACGTTTCATTTAGAAATCACTCAAGGACATGGAGTAGGCTTGTGTATGCGCACGTTCAAATAATCTTGTATTAATCACATTTTATGGATCTGTCCTCTGTTTCTTTAATTAGTTCTGCTTCCACAGAAGAACTAAAGCTTCCTCATCTACTATGTTTTCAGAGTTGTTTCTCACTTTTGAGCCACTGTGTCTCCCTCGATAGCTTCTGATCATTTACTCTGCTTCCAGGGACCTCTTATAAGTCCTTCCGCCACCAAGCAGGTCTGACGCTGGGGCCTCTCTCGTAGCGGTGGACTTGAAAATAGGTTTCTTATCATCAACCCAGTGGATCTGCTGTCAGAGGATTGGTTGGGATCTCTCTGCTGAATTGTTTGAGGACATTCTGCTGAGCCTCTATGAGTGAATATTTATTCAGCACCTATTGCATACAAGGTACTGTGGCAAACTAAAAAAGGGACTTCAGACACATGGGACAGAGGTATAGCATCTTAGTCTGCGAGGGCTGCCATAACAAAGTATCACAGACTGGTTGACTTGGTAGAAATTTACTTCTCACAGTTCTGGAGGCTGGAAGTCCCAGCTCAAGGTGTTGGAGGCTGGGCTTCTCCCCCGGCAGCCCTCCTTGGCGGCCAGCCACCTCCTCCCTGTGTCCTCACATGGCCTTTGCTTTGGTGCCTCTTCCTCTCCTCATAAAGGCATCAGTCATGTCAGATGAGGGCCCTGCCCTGAATAAACTCATTTAACCTTAATCACCTCTTTAAAGGCCTTGTCTCCAAATACAGTCACATTGGGGGTTAAGGTGTCAACATATGAATTTGGGGGGTGGGTACAACACAGCCCATAACCTGCAGCACAGCACACAAATGTTCCAACTCTGAACTCAGGCCACCATGGTTGGAATATTCTCCCTGCCTCTTACTAGCTGTGAGATATTGCACGTAATATTCAAAGGAAAACGAAGCTGTCTTAACTTCTTCATCTATATTTTGTGAATATTAATATAACCTAGTTCATTGTACTACTGCTTATCTCATTTAATACTCATAATTAGTTCCTAAGAAAAGAAGTTTTAAAATACTTTCTTGGGCTTCCCTGGTGGCGCAGTGGTTGAGAGTCCGCCTGCCGATGCAGGGGACGCGAGTTCGCGCCCCGGTCCGGGAGGATCCCACATGCCGCAGAGCGGCTGGGCCCGTGAGCCATGGCCGCTGAGCCTGCGCGTCCGGAGCCTGTGCTCCGCAGTGGGAGAGGCCGCAACAGTGAGAGGCCCGCGTACTGCAAAAAACAAAAAAAAAAACAACTTTCTTGTTCACTTTTTGTATCCCCAGGACATTACATAGGACTTGAAACAATCTGGCTCGTGAAAAATATTTCTTACAAAATGAGCACCATATGAGAAGGAGTGACTCTTAAAGATAGAAGGGAACTTTGAGACCATCTAGTTTTACACCTATAAACCAAAATGAATCACCCAGTTTGTGTTTTTCTTCTGATGGGGCCATATTCAACATCTGGAAGGCCACTGAAAATTGCACATAGAGATGCAGAGATGCTTTGTACCAAAATTATATTATTTAAAGTGACATTTTTTGTATAGCACAGGGAACTATGTAAAATAAATAAAAATTTTTAAAAATTAGATGGACCTAGAGATTGTCATACTGAGTGAAGTCAGACAGAGAAAGACAAATGTCATATGATATTGCTTACATGTAGATCTTAAAAAATGGTACAAATGAACTTATTTACAAAACAGAAATAGAGTCACAGATGTAGAAAACAAACTTATGGTTACCAAGGGGAAAGGGAAGGGGAAGGATAATTGGGAGATTGGGATTGACACATACACACTACTGTATATAAAAGAGATAACTAATAAGGACCTACTGTACAGCACAGGGAACCCTACTCAGTACTCTGTAATGCCCTATATGGGAAAAGAATCTTAAAAAGAATGAATATATGTATAACTGATTCGCTTTGCTGTACAGCAGAAACTAACACAACATTGTAAATCAACTATATGCCAATAAAAGTTAATTAAAAATAAAATAAAGAAATCCTGATTAAGCTCCCTGGTCGTCACCCACTGTCACGAATCTGTTTCTTTAAAACAATGTGCTTTCATTTTATAACCTCATCATTAATGCCAACCTCTATGCCCAGGAAATTCAACCTCCTTGTTTCATTCACTCCCCAACATCCCCTGTCTCAGTGACCTGTAAATAACTGACCAGGTAAGCACTGAAGCGCAAAGGCAAATAGATCAATACTCCCGCCAGCGCTCACAGCATAAGAGAGAAACCCTATTTGCCTTCATTTCCCACCCCTGAGGACCTCATCCGTGAATCAGTTCACAAGTCTGCAGCCCCCAGATTTAATTCAGCATGCATAATCAGCAACGATTGCTGAAGTCTTTGATTAAACTTTCAAATTGTCTCTTAATATTGATGTAAATGGGAAAAGGTATTGATTAAAGAATCTTCAAATGGGAAGCTGTTCAGATGAGAAAAGAAAATGCTTTGAGTTGGTGAGTCTGCCTGGCAAGAGGAACACTGTGAACAAGGCACAAAGGATTTCCAGGTACAAAGCAAGCAGCAGAAAGACCTCTGGTCGTCCTGTTCATGGACTTAAACTTAGAGAAAGTTGTTGAATGGTGTGAGCTGTATTTATATTGAAAAATGAGATAGATAACCTGAAAAGCAGCATCCCTAAAGACCTGTACAGGATTCGAATTTTACCCTGGAAAATCCTTTGTTTTTTCCTACTATGATTGATTCTGGATTTTACAGAGTAACGAGTTGTGTATGTCATTTCCCAATAGTATTCTCTCAAATAAAGTTATAACAATTATATGAAATGGATTCTTTTCCTGCCTGAAAAATTTATTCATTCACTCTGCTCATTTTACAAACATTCTGGAGCATCCAGTGTATGCCAGAGTGTTTTCTAGCTACTGAAGATACAGCAATAAACTACACTGACAAAACTCCTTGCCTTCATGGAGCTTAGGTTCAAGTGGGGAAGAGGGCAAATAGATAAAATAAACAAGTATAATAAATGGTTTGTTGAATAAGTCCTATGGAGGGAAGGGGAAAGGAAAGCATGTGTGTGAAGGGGTCACAATGTGGACACACAAAGTGTCAAGAAAGGTCTAGTGAAATGATGATGTTTCAGTAAAGAGCTAAGTTGGGAAGGAAATGAGTCACGCAATCTTCTGGATAAAAGTATTTCAAACAGAGGTAACAGTAAGTGCAAAGGCCCTGTGGTGACATCAAGTTTAGTGTGCAATCAGGGTAAGAGCAAGCATGCTGGTATGGCTGGTCTGCTATACGCGAAGGGGAAAGGAGGAAGAAATGAGATAAGAAAAAGTTAGGGGGTCCGATTATATAGAACTTTGAAGGCCACTCTATGGACTTTGCTTTTATTTCAAGTGCACTAAAGAGACACTGGAGGATTGTAAGCAGAGAAGGAACATAATCTTACTTTTGTTTTGATAGAAACACTCTGGCTGATATATTGAAGATAGAATGTTGGGAGTTATTGGACTAGTATTGAATGGATACGATGGGATGAGATGAGGTAATAGAATAGAACAGAATGACTGAACACCAAATTGTCACAGAGGTAAGAGGAGCAGATCTTAAGAGGGTGGGGGGGAGATTAGGAGCTCAGTTTTACACATGCTACGTTTGAGAGACTGATTGATTGTTGATTGGTTGATTAGATATCAATACAGGCATTAAGTAGTCATCAGCCCTGTAAATCTCATATGGCTATATAAGTTCAGGGGAGAAATCCTGGCCAGAAATACTTGGGGAATCACCAATATTTAGACAGTGCTTAAAGTCAGGACACTGGATGAAAGAAATCACGGAGGAAATAAAACGGATAGAACAATAGTTCCAAGGGCTAAGCCCCGTGGCACTTATGGCAAAACAATTTATCATTTGGAGGGATTACCAACCTGAAGTCACTTTCTCTCTGCAAGTCATCTGAGATTACCAAACTCATAGAAATAAGAGCATACTTTAGAATTATAGTTCATAATACCATAAGTAAAGCATACCACATTTATTTTACTTTACAGTGATTGAAAGTGTTTGTGTCTACACATCTGGTGGCATTCATTATAAATGTAATATTCTTCGTGAGAAAAACAACATTGTTTTTTATTTCATGGTCAGGCTTCATTTAAGCAAAATTTATTTTGTTGATCATCTTTAGGTGGTGTATTTATTCTTCATGCTACGTATGTAATATCCATGAGAGGGCAGTAGAGTACCTAGTTCAGATGTTAAGAAATTGTGCCACGTGAAATTCTTTGTACAGACGTCCCAACCTTCCAGTTACTATTCTGATGGTGTTAAAGAGGTTGCCACCTTTGTCAGCTAAATGCTACATAATATGGAAAGGTGAATCTTTTTTCTCAGTTTCTTCTTTTATTGGCAGTAGTGGACGTCATCTCATGTAAACACGTTAATGATATTCAGTGGTCATATTACTAGTAATTTTGATCAAGTTAGAGGTTTATGATCATTAAGTTTATTTATAAGTAGATATCTAAAATATTCAATTTGGGTCAGTTTTTTTAATTGAGAAAGTATCAAGTGTTTGTAAAAAAAAATCCACTTGTATAAATTAGTGTGAATTCAGATGGTTTTTCTATTTGCCCTGTTATTTAGTACTTTGATGCCAATTTTGGTTGAGCAAGAAGCATGTGCCCCATCCCTTCCTCTTGAAGCCAGAAAGAATCATCAATTTGTATTACCATCCCCCATATTTAACTTGACTCATAGCTAATATTCCCACATATCAAGTTAACTCAGTTAACAAGAAACCCGTTCTGTACCCTGTTTGTCTTGGAGGGACCATTTGGAAGTTATATGGCTCAAAGGATGGCTTATGAATGGTTACTAAGTTCCTATTGGATCTCCAGGCGAGCACAGACCTCATGGTGTCAAAAGCCTACTTCTACTTCTAATAATTTAAGACCTTTCTATAATCTCCATATTGCTGGAGTTTTCTGTTCATAACCACTTAGATATCACGACATTGGACCTACCCAATGGGAACTCCTAAAGCCTAGCATCTTAGAGCCTGAGTTTGGAATCATCAACTTGACTTCTGTCCATGCCACTGATGGAGAAGTGATCCTGGGTGACTGATGCCCTCTTTTCTGAGCCATTTGCCTGAGCTGTTGAAAGAGGATAATAATTTTGACTCTAACGTAGGGTGGTTATGATGAATAAATGACCTAGCATTTAATAAAGTGACTAGCACATGGGAGCAACTCAATGCATGTTTATATTTATTAGTTTTAGTGTTTCATATAGTTTCTGTAAAAAGGCTGTTAGAAATAGCTTTAGAGAACCTATTGTCCTATTTATAGAAAATATATTTTTGAGGATATAGTCACTATATTACTTGACCCCATGGAAGAAATGTGTCTCTAATTTTGACACTATCATGCCTTAGATTATGTTAGCAATTAATTGGCTTTATCTGATGATCACTTTGAATCAAATCACAGTCATGGTTGTGTGTTTGCATTAGTTGTTAGAAAACTTACATTCAAAATTTTGCCTCGTTTCTAGCAAATTTGATCTTGCATAATTTTACCTCTCATATTTCTTTATGTCTCTTCCTTTATAGACATTTCCCCCTTTTTTCTGTTTTCTTAATTCACTTCTATTACATTTTATTACGAATGTTTTTGCCAGAGGTCTTAAATTTCTTCTTGGACTAGTTATGAAGTTCAGTCATCCATGCAGGCAAATGAACGGAATGAATTTGAGTGGTCCTTGAGTAGGAAAAGTTACAATATATTGAAAGGAGGGTGATATACACTAGCCACTGAATCTTTCACCCTGTGGGTTCTACTAATTATGACCTCAGTAAAAAGTATTATTTGACATTAAACGCCAAACGTTAGATATACAAGAAGCCTATATGCAACACATCTAGGAGATCATTCAGAGGAAAGTTTGTAGTGTGAGAGACTGATTCTCCCAGCTCTCTCACTCTGAATATCTGTTTGTTATACAAATTCAGTAGTTCTCAAGGATCATCATTCTATCCCAGCATGGTTGAAATTATATTCATGTGTAAGTGCTAAATTCCCAATGCTTGCGTCCTTTATAAGGACACGGGAAAATACAGAAATTAATCTTGCTGCTGAGATAGAAAAGTTTACCCCAAATAGGCCCTTGTTAACCCTCCAGTTTTAATATGAAAGTGGTATGCTAACACATATATATGGAATTTAAGGGGGAAAAATGTCATGAAGAACCTAGGGGTAAGACAGGAATAAAGACGCAGACCTACTGGAGAACGGACTTGAGGATATGGGGAGGGGGAAGGGTGAGTTTTGACAGGGCGAGAGAGAGTCATGGACATATACACACTAACAAACGTAGTAAGGTAGATAGCTGGGGGGAAGCAGCCGCATGGCACAGGGATATTAGCTCGGGGCTTTGGGACAGCCTGGAGGGGTGGGAGGGGGAGAGTGGGAGGGAGGGAGACGCAAGAGGGAAGACATATGGGAACATATGTATATGTATAGCTGATTCACTTTGTTATAAAGCAGAAACTAACCCCCAATTGGGGGCAAATTAAACCCCAATAAAAAGGTTTAAAAAAAAAAAAAAAGGGGGCAGGACTGCAACCTCGGAAAGCTTTAGACATGGAATCAGTTGACTTTACAGTATCATCAAGATCCTATGTTGTCAAACATCTGAGTTTTACAATTAGAAAAAAATAAATTTTAAGTTTTCTTCTCTAAGCCAGTATATAAAAGTATGTGCATTCTAGAGGAACTTAATTATGTTTTAAACAATATAGAAATAGCACAAATTCAATAAAAGATTAATTTTATTATATTGGGGCAGAAAAGATCGTATGTTGTAAAGGTCATTTTATTTTAAGAAGGCAAAAGCCTCTGCCCTTAGGAGGTTGTAACCCCGCCTCTGGAGGGTTTTCCTGACAATTACTCAAATCACTCAAGTGTTTCAGAGGTCATATGACTAAAGCTGTGCTGCACCTAATTTTCCTTAAATTAAGGAAACTACAGCCGGATTACATTTGGGGCTTTGCAACAAAGCTAATTAAGCTCTCAGAGTTATCATTGTGGTTCACTGGAAGCTCACGTTTCCAGGACTGGCCGAGTCTCCTTAACTTTCTTTGATGTTATTGGCAACCTCTCACTAATTCTCTTTGTCCTTGTTAATGACGGCTACCATGGAGCTGTAGTGTCTCATCCTTTGAAATACGTGGGCAATGGCTAGTCTCCTTTCATTCACAACAAAGTGAAGGATGAGAGGCAGCAACCATATGATACAAAATAATGTGGGCTCAGCTGTCAGACAGGATGTTTGAGGACATCTGAGGACACGGCTGCTCCCTTTTTAATTTGTGCATATACTTCCTTTTTGTTCATGTTTTTAGCTGTATTATAATCACTGATTTCCAAGGTTTACCCATTTTACCGGAAACTCCATGAGCGTAGTCTGTGCTTCCTTTTTATGTCTGCAATGTTTAGCATTCTCCCTGGATGTCGCAAATATTGTCAATGCCCTGACCAAACCTGCTAGGTTCTCTCCTTCCACCAATGACTTACTGCTGCCCACCCTACGGTGGCAGGCCCGATGGATTCCTCTGGCCACTAGAGAATACACCCTAATCAGTCTAGAGGTGCTAGAGAGTTAACACCCCAGTATAACTGATGGAAGTTGGTAAGAAAGTACCCCAGATTTCTCATCCCTTAGCTGGAGGAACTCTTAGGTATGTTCTACACACTGTCTTCCAATGGCCACCAGTGGGACTGAGCCCAGCTTCCTCACGTCAGTGATCTACTCATGAATGTACCTTCTTTTGGCTTCCTTTCTTTTCCTTTTCCTCTTCTCCAACCCCCTAGAGTTCCCTGGGATCACCTCCCAGATAAACTACTTGCACTCAAGTCTCTGTTTCAGGATCTACTTCTGTGGAAACAACAAGTAGAACATTGTGTATGCCAGGATCACGCTATATATTGGGGTTGGTCAGAGAGTTCTTTTGGGTTTTTCCGTAAGATGTTACGGAAAGACCCGAACAAACTTTTTAGCCAGCCCAATACTTGGTAAATGATGGATGGATGGGTGGATGCTTGCAGAGGGGTGGATGGATGGGTGGGTGAATGGGTACTTGTGGATAAATTATGCCTTAATTTCAGTTACCAAGTTATCAAGTGTTCTTGTTTTAAAGAGAAATTCAGGTAGTAGCCAATTTCTCTTTCCTCAAAGTTATCTCTTTGCTTCATATAGTATCAACATAAGGTAATTTAATAGCTAGGTAAACTGTCCTTTGTCACAGTAATTGAGAGGAGGAGAAACAAGCATTGTCCTTCATGTGTAGAAAGACCAGTATAGCTATTTTGCACGGATATTTATTGAGAACTGATACTGCACTTTGAATTGAATTCAGTGTGAAAGATCAATCTGTCAAGATGTTATCACTTTCAACTATAAGCATACTACATGCAATGTAATTGCTATAGTAAGAAGAGAAATCAGATATATTGATGAGGGAAAAAAGGTGTCCGTTACTTCCACACACACCATGTTTTATTTAAAAAACTTGAATGGCGTCATTTTCTGAAAGTTTTCTCATTAAAAGGCACATACTGTTTTGCAGTTTATAATAAGTCATATGCTCTGTGATCTGTGGGTCATAGAAATATTACTATTATTGAGTTAATATTTTCAGACAATTCTATACAATAATTTTATGTGAAAAAATTACAATTGTTATATGTTCACTGTGAGTAAAAATGAAACATAACATTTTAGTGTAAAATAAACAGTACATGCCCCGTTATACTTCAAAATAACCTTTTAGCATTGAATTCTTGATCACCAAGGCTGCTGAATAGACTTGAACTTCAAGAACAAGATAAAATTGAAAAATTTGAGTTATTTTTCCAAGTGTTGTAACAATACTAGCTGTATTCCTAGAAAAGCTTGCTACATAACAATTTTTGCAGACATTGTTTCTTACTGTCTCCAATATTATTTCATGATGACTATAATAGAGCCCCACAACTTGATTCCAGAAATTGTATAGCTTTTATGATTTTGTATTACTTAACAATACAATGTAATTATTCTGAGAGTTATTATTGAAGTTTTTATTTCCTTAGATATTTGAGGGTTCTTTATTCCCTCATATTTTTACCACTTTAATCGTTTTTCACTCATCCTGAGTCTGAGCATTAAAATGCAATTTGAAAAATGAAAAAAATTTTTCAGTAATGGTTATCTCCTACCTTAGTACACAGAATATCAAATACATGAAGTGAGTATGTACACTGTACTGCTATGCCTGTGGCAGACATCAATAATCAATCTGAATGTTCCTTCCTACTGAGAGGACAAACATTCTTCAAGTCCTTCTCAGTATATGTCTCTTGGAAGCTCCTCCCAATGAGACCAAGTTGACAAAAGAGATTATTTCTGTTTGCTATTTCAAATATAGAAGTAACCGAATATAATTTGTTAAAACTGCATATTTATGTGCAAATGTGTAAATTGTATATTCATAGACATGCACGTACATACATATACGGCCTGTGTATCACATATAACTACTCACATTTTATATTTGCAAATGTTTATTTGAATTCATAACTATTTATATTTCTGCCAATGTGAATATTTAATGTTATATAAATCTGTATCTATAGGTAATGTTTTCTAGAGAAAAGTAAATATGCAACAAATAGAAATAATTATCTTCGCTTGGCCTCTAGCAGTAATTTGAAATTTACTCAGTGTTGCATTTTCATCCAGCTGCTATAAACATTTACTTTTAAATGTTTGTAAAGAATGTGATTCATGTTTGCTCATTTCCCTTGTTAACTATGTATTAATTCGTTTATAATACTGTTAATAATTATAACATTTATATCATCATACTTATCACTTCTCAATTGGCGTATACGAAGGACAAATGAACACTTCTAACAAATGCCGTGGCTGGCATTGGTGACTCTTGATCTGATGAATGGACTCTAGTATTTTCATTTAATTCTTTTGACCTAAATTAGCCAAGTAGAACTGTGCACTTTAATCCTGGGTGGTAGATATGGTCTCTGTTGATATACTCGAATATTCTTGAATAAGAGCCAGGTTTTCTCACTTGCTTTAGCAGAGCAGGCCCCAAGAGACACTGTAGGAATAAACATACTTTCCTTTGTATCTGGGCGTCATGTGGTCAGTCTCCCATCACCCACATCCCTGACTTAGAGACACACTCCTCGTATTTGGCAATAAGACAAGGCTTCTGATCTCCTGGTTCCTGAGTGGCCCACTGTCTGTTTCAGTCTGCACTGTCCTTACTGACAATAATGTCCCATACATAAGACCTTTCTCCTTTTCACTTATATGCACATAGTTTTCATAGACTTCATTTTTTCCAAGGTCCTCTATCATCGTAGGTTAGCTCTGTCCATCAGTTAATTTGAACTAAGGTGTTAATGATTAGTAATACTTCAGTCTGATCATAGCTGCCTTGATCACCTTTACCAAAAGGATGAACAGCTAGAGAAATTGGAACAATTGCATACAAAGCAATGCAATTGAAGGTGATATTTTTAAGTACTAAGACCTTTCCTAAAGTCTGTCAAAAGATTGCCTGCTTTCCTGATGTGCTTCAGCATTACCAGTTATCCTGATGTTACATTATAGAGGCAGAGAGATTCAGAAATAGGAATTACCGAAGGATAAACCAGTTCAGCGGTAATAAGCAACACTGGAATTGCCAAAGCCCCTACCCGCACCCCATTCTTACTTGTTGAGCCGTGACATAGACTCATGATCTGTTTCAACCTAGAGCACCAAGCAGCTTCCTCCAGCCCACCGTTATTGGCACGGATGTGAAAATGATTTGTCATTCTGGCCCTCATCTAGTCCCTCATTTTTACACATGAGACAGAGAGAAATTAATGGGGTTGACCAAGGCCATACAGCTGGTTAGTTGAAGAAGAGAAGAAAATTCCATACTTCCTGGGCATGTTCACTTTCACTACCATGGATGTTGTGTCTCTCTATCAGTGATTCATCTCTGGATTCACTCAAAAGTACTTGAACTTGGTAGAAAATTGCTTCTATATTTTTTCCCCATGGAAAAGTGACAGTTCAGCCCCTGAGTAAAACAAAGTCTTAGCCCAGAATGGAACCTGCATTTCTTGACATTACATCAAAGCTTTTGCCCTTTTTCTAAACCATAAACAAGATGCAGAGACAACCCTCAGAATGGGAGAAACTATTTGCCAATGAAGCAACTGACAAAGGATTAATCTACAAAATTTACAAGCAGCTCATGCAGCTCAATAACAAAAAAACGAACACCCCAACCCAAAAATGGGCAGAAGACCTAAATAGACATTTCTCCAAAGAAGATATACAGACTGCCAACAAACACATGAAAGGATGCTCATCACCACTAATCATTAGAGAAATGCAAATCAAAACTGCAATGAGATATCATCTCACACCAGTCAGAATGTCCATCATCAAAAAATCTAGAAATAGTAAATGCTGGAGAGGGTGTGGAGAAAAGGCAACCCCGTTGCACTGTCAGTGGGAATGTGAATTGGTTCAGCCACTATGGAGAACAGTATGGAGGTTCCTTAAAAAACTAAAAATAGAACTACCATACGACCTAGCAATCCCACTACTGGGCATATACCCTGAGAAAACCATAATTCAAAAAGAGTCATGTACCACAATGTTCATTGCAGCTCTATTTACAATAGCCCAGACATGGAAGCAACCTAAGTGTCCAGCGACAGATGAATAGATAAAGATGTGGCACATATATACAATGGAATATTACTCAGCCATAAAAAGGAACGAAACTGAGTTATTTGTAGCGAGGTGGATGGACCTAGAGTCTGTCATACAGAGTGAAGTAAGTCAGAAAGAGAAAAACAAATACCGTATGCTAACACGTATATATGGAATCTAAAAAAAAAAAAGGTTCTGAAGAACCTACAGGCAGGACAGGAATAAAGATGCAGACGTAGAGAATGGACTTGAGGACACGGGGAGGGGGAAGGGTAAGCTGGGACGAAGTGAGAGAGTGGCATGGACATATATACGCTACCAAACGTAAAATAGATAGCTAGTGGGAAGCAGCCGCATAGCACAGGGAGATCAGCTCGGTGCTTTGTGACCACCTAGAGGAGTGGGATAGGGCGGGTGGGAAGGAGACGCAAGAGGGAGGAGATTTGGGGATATATGTATATGTATAGCTGATTCACTTTGTTATAAAGCAGAAACTAACACACCATTGTAAAGCAATTATACTCCAATAAAGATGTTAAAAAAAAAAAAAAAGCTTTTTCTCTTTTTCAAGAATGCCACTCCTGTCTCTTGATTCTCTGTGCATAGCTTTCTCAATATACCACCTAGGTTCATTGTTCCAAACTGCATCTATGTATGTCTAGCCCTCATTTATTTATAAAGAGTGACAATAAAGTTAAATCTGCAAGTGCGGTATATTAATAAAATAAAATAAAATATATTCAGAGATGATTTATGTAAATTGGTAACGCTGAAAAATATAATTTTATCAACAAGAAATAAAGAAGTGAGTAGTGTGATTAAAGTCCTCACCCACCACTGTCATTCTATTCATGTCCTCTAAAGCTTCTATTCTATCTAATGTATTTGTGCATTATTTCTTCTGGTTTCTGATGGTTAGAAGAAAACGATCAGTCTAAAATTATTAATTACTGAAAAGGTTTCTTGTGGTTATCTGTTAATTATTTTCATTTCCCCGACTATGAAATTCAGAAATCATTCTACTTACAGTTTCTGCAAAAGAGAGACAGTTTTTCAGTTACAGCTAATCAGATATAGGGCTAATAAATAATACCCTATTAAACAACAGCCTTAACCATTTCTAAGTTCAGGACACTGCCACATTGGTGGCATTTACATGTTAATTTATAGTTATTTATTGGTTTTAATGCATCATCTTGACTTTGTTAGTGTTCAAGTCAAGTAAAATTGGTTGCGAGCCCTTGAGATTAGCGTAAATGGAGGTTAAAAATATGTCTGATTAATTTATGTATATTATTGCAGCTAGGTTTTCTACTTTTTAATGACTGGGGTGCCTTTGATGGAAGTAGACAAGCCATAATTAAAACTGAACATAGCCTCTCCTGTGCTTTCCCCTGGTTGGTAGTGTGTTCTCCGTCCTGTAAACCCAGCACGTGTCTCTATTCTTTATAGAACCAACAGAACAATGAGTTAAGTCCACGCTTCACCGTTCAGATTTTCATGAGAGTCCTGAGCAAAAGCATTTGGAAAGTGGTCAAAAGAAACACAAGAAATAACAGATAAAACTTTGATCTGATGCCTTCTACTTTTTATGGGTTTCGGCCTACCATCTACCTACCAGTGTAAGTCAAACGACAAAACCATGAGCTGAATTCACTGAGTCACTGAAAGGAAATATATAGGGAAATCAGCAGTGGTTGAACACAATGCCAAGATGGTATATTAGGAAAAGGTCCAAAGTGTCTAATCCAACAGTTTTCAGTCACTTGCGTGTGGCTTTTTCACGGTCCGAACGTAATGACCTTTGCTGACTGTATCACCCTGTGGGCTCCCCTGGAGTTTGCCAGTAGCTCCAGTGGGGCCCTCTCTCTGCCATGTCCAATCTGGTGTCCTCTGCCAGAGTAACTGCTCTGCTTGCTTGTTTTTGAGTTTACTAAGTTGACGCTCTCATCCATATTTAGTCAGTTTACGTTTACCAAGTTCACGGTCAGGGCAGATTTCTACCTTCCAGATGTTCCTCTTCTTTTCTTGAATTATTACTAAGTAAATAGAGCTGTTTACAGACTCCTTTTCCACATTTAGAAAATGTAAAACAGTCTCCTGAGAGTATAAAGCACCAACATGGAGGCCTGACATGTCACTGTCTTAGTTTAAATACTCATCCATTTAAGGCTAAATTTTTATAATAGTCTTAGTAGTCCCTGAATTTACACCATTTTAATCTGCCTTTAACAACCATACCAGAGGGACCTTTCCCAAACAACCTGATGACACCACACTCCACAGCCCCAAAGTCTTCAGCGCATCACTTGTTAAAATCATCTGTAGAGGGACTTCCGTGGTGGTCCAGTGGTTAAGACTCTGAGCTTCCACTGCAGGGGGCACGGGTTTGATTCCCAGTCAGGGAACCGAGATCCCGCATGCCACGCAGTATGGCCAAAAAA
>NW_020172982.1:3792617-3799831 GCF_003031525.2 Neophocaena asiaeorientalis asiaeorientalis | reverse complement strand
GCAAAAAAAAAAAAAAAAAAAAATCATCTACAGAATCCGTTTCATGTTGCTGGTCCTTACATACAAGACTCTCAGCTAAATCCAGCCTCTCTTGACAGCTGCATCCTCGGCTTTACTCCCCTTGATAGTACCCCCATACCTTGTGCTGCACCTGTCGTTCTCTTGACATTTTTCATACTACCTTCATCTTCACTATTTCCACTTTGAAGAGCCCTATTTTTCTACAGCTGCATCCATCTGACAAATACCTATTCCTTTCCAAAATTGAGTTCAAACATTATTTGCTCTAAGAAGTTTCTCTCCACTTGCCAGGGAGAAGCCACAATGCCATCCTTAAATAGCTCAAGCCTTACCGTGTACACACTTCCGGAATGGTAGCTATGACACATTAGGGGCTTATATTACATGTCTGCACACAGGGCAGTATCTTCTATTTATTCTTATATGTCCAGATGCGTGTAGTGCCTGGGACATACTATGAGATTAATAAATCATTATTGAGTGAATGAGTATAAGGGAAGGGACTAAATAAATGAATGAGTGAATGAATGAATGTGTAGGGTTTCACCTCTGGCTGAGCCATCCTTCCAAAATGGCCTGCCATCACCAAGAGTTGACTTTCATTATCTGTGGCTTCAAGGAGCAGAAATCAAGTAGAGTTTCCTTCCCTGATGGGTACACCTTAAGGAAACAGTGGTATTATGGTAGAAGAAAAATAATAACTACTGTATGTTGAGTCTTTACCCTGTGTAAGCACTATTGCCTAATGTTTTTCATACTAACCTTGTTTAGACTTTTATAACACCTTTGTGAAATAATTATAGATTATATCCATTTCACAGATGAGAGTACTGAGCCCAAAGAGGTGAAGTGACTTTCCTAAGGCCACTCTGATAATGAGTTGCAAAGCCTGTATTTGAACTTTAAATTGTCCAATTGCAAAAGGCTTATTAGTTCATACACAATAAACTAATGATGCCATCGTGTCCTGGGGACCGGCATAAAAAAATGTGTCCCATCATTCAAATCTTCCTCTCTCTCTCCCCATCAAACTATAGCTTCCTTTCACCCATTCTTACTTCTTTCCTCTTAAGAAATGTCATGCCGTGACAGACCATGAGAAAGAAGCTCCATTATATGGAGAGCTTCCGTGTTGAAAATCACCTCTTGGGAGAAAAGCACACACTTGACAGCTGTTCTGACCCAATCTGTGGATTAAAATGAAAGAGAAATTTCTATTGAAAATAAAGCATGGTAAAAAAAAATATCTGCTATGATATTAAGTTTGCCTATGGATGCCAACGTACAAAATTTTGTATATAAATATCTACATAAACCAACATTATTAAAACTGTACTACATCTGTACGTAAATAACATACATTCATACAGTTGGCGTCGTGCAACACATACACAGAATAAAGGAGACTAGAGAAGGAATTAGACCAACCACTAGCAATCAGCTATGGATGGTATTACTCAATAATTTTATTTTATATTGTTTTGCAATAAGCATATATTGTTTTTGTAATTTAAACAAAGTTACGAAATTATAGTTGTTAAAGAAGTCACGTCATGTTAGATTCCTATTTGCATATAAAGCATTTCATTGCTGACTGGCCCCACTTTATTTCAGAAAAATTGAGGATTTTTTAAAAGTTTGCCACTTTGATAAACTATATTTCAGTAAAAGAAAGAAAGAAAGAAAAGGAAAGAAAAGAAAAAACAATATTGACAGTAAAGTATATTG
The DNA here is from genome assembly GCF_003031525.2 of Neophocaena asiaeorientalis asiaeorientalis. NCBI lineage: Eukaryota > Metazoa > Chordata > Mammalia > Artiodactyla > Phocoenidae > Neophocaena > Neophocaena asiaeorientalis. The sequence goes on along the minus strand of NW_020172982.1, from coordinate 3,798,082 downwards.
CAAAAAATAAATTTCAAAAAGTTTAACAATTCGTATTTTCACGTATAACCTCCACTTTCTATACATCAGTTCATTTTACAATCCGCACTCCCAGAAAGAATCTCCAAAGTTTAACAGAATGTTCTGTCAAAAGGGAAATTGCCTTTTAAAAACTGTAATTGCACATTTTTTGCATAATTAAGTAAGGTCCCCGTATCAGTTAGGTGAGGACCCCTGGGAGCTCCTATCAAGGAGCTGTTAGAAAGAGAGCAGCAACCAGCCAGGACTGGCTGGAGTGGAAAAAGGATGAGCTGACCCCTCCAGGGAAGAAGGAGGGACCAAATCATCAAGTTAAGGGATCATAGTGAATCGGAGTTGCGTCTGTGTTGCTACAGATCCAAACTGGTCAAGCGTCTCAGCTTTAAGTAAGAGAGAGATTCTAGAGGAAGGTGGGCCATGGAGGCAATTTGAGGAGACCCTGGAAGACAGTTCAGCTGCAAGGATTCAGCACCAGGCAAGAGGTCAGGCCTTCTGCCAGCTGGGCTCAGGCTCAGGGCTAGGCTTGCAGGAGCTGGTACTGAACCAAGGGGGCAGGAACTGGTCAGAGAGAGAGACTCAGGTTTACTAACAGGAGTCTCAGAGCAGACAACCACAAGCTAAAATCACAGCACACACTCCCCAGACACTCCCGGAAATTTAAAGCAGAAGGTCCTAAAATGCTGCCCGTTCAGGTCCTCTCTGTTTTGTGGGCTGAGCCCACATGGGTGCAGGCGTTGATTTCCTACAGCTGAACCCAGAACCATATCTCGGTTTTCTCATCTGTCAAATGGGAGCAATGATTGCCTCCACCTCACACAAGTGTTGGTGTGATACATAATGTGTTGAGTGCTAGGTTTATTATTGGGAAAACTTGGTTCTTTTTGACGACCAGTTCCCTTATAACCTAATGTTTATACCAGTGGTTTTCAACTCAGGTCACAAGCAAGACTAGCCTATGGAGTATTTTGTAGTTGCAAAAACCTGTACTCTACTCCAGTCCTATTAGCTTAGAATTTCTTGAGCTGAAGTGTGAGGATCTCTGATTTTCCGAGAATTCCGGGGGTGGTTTATCCTGTAAAGAATGACTAAGCATGTGATAGTGACACTGTTTGATTTACTAAAAATTATTTATGATTATTTACAGTAACACAAACATTATTGACGTTTACTTAAAGTAACACCCTAGTAACAGATATATGCTGTTAGATCAGTTCCCAGGTTTAGAACTGAAATAACTACTACACTAGTCTCTGAAGAAAAAAGAAGAGGCAATAAGTTCCATTGTCTTAGGTGTGCTAAAATGCACTCTTTGGTACTTGTATTCACAATAGAGAAAAGTGTCATTCGCATAATGCTGTTTCATGATTCTTTTTCTTTTTAAAGAGCATGCACATTTATAGGTTTTTTTTTTAAATTTATTTTATTTTTGGCTGTGTAAGGGTCTTCGTTGCTGCGTGAGGGTTTCGCTAGTTGCGGTGAGCGGGGGCTTCTCTTTGTTGTGGAGCACAGGCCCTAGGCACGTGGGCTTCAGTAGTTGTGGCTCATGGGCTCTAGAGTGCAGGCTTAGTAGTTGTGGCACAGGGGCTTAGTCGCTCCGCAGCATATGGGATCTTCCCGGACCAGGGCTTGAACCCGTGTCCCCTGCATTGGCAGGAGGATTCTTAACCACTGTGCCACCAGGGAAGCCCTGTCTCATGATTCTGATATACAGAGGATCCTAATTTCTTCTGCCTACCTTCCATAGCCCTGCCACATGCAAATGAATGAATGAATGAATGTTGTCCCCAAATAGACAGTAAAAGTGAATACTTATGCTAGTTCCCAAATCTCTTTATAAAGGGATTCCATTTCTTTTTATTGCGCAAACAGAGTTCAATTTCCAACATCTCAGCGATTTTAATCTTCTGAATCCCTTTGATTTTCTAATCGTACTGGGTTGGTATTAAGATATTGTGGCACTTCGCGACAGACTTCAATAAAACGTGGACCGTTCTTCCGAACTCCCTTCAGGTACAGCAGCAGTCACTGGATTCCCTGGAGAAAATATCCTTTTAGTTAATTCACTCAAGTTCATAGACTGTTGTTGTTTTTTTTTTTTTTTTTTTGATTTCAGACTTTATACTTTCAGGAAGTGTGACTTGTGGCACAGAATATGTGATTCATACTTGCTAGATGGTGCAGTTCATCTCCCATAACAATTCTTTATTTTCTCATGCTTTTGATTGGAACCATTTTTCTTTCTAGTGTGGGTAGAAAGAGGCTAAAAGCTTTGGGCTCATTTTCATGCCGCTGTTTCATGTTGTAGTTTTTATGTAGAGTGCACTAGAAATGCATAATTCTAAAAAATGAAGCAAGGGAAGCACCACTAGGAAGTACACATCCCAACAGGAACTTCCTGCCAAACTCAGGGGGTTGTAAAGTATTGAATGAAACATTTACAGTCAGGGAAATAGAAGAAATTGCTGTGTTAAAAAAATGAGTCCGAGCACCATTAATACTACCTGCAGAAGAACGGCATTATTCTTCCTCTAAAGCAGAGCAATGTCAAGAATCAACAAAGTAGATTATAGTGAACAAGTAATAAAACATCTTCTGTTTTCAAGCAGTCTTTGATAGCGGGAGGCACACTCAGTGAATTTTAGTGCCCATGAAAGCTGAGAGCGATGGCCCTCTACAGAGGATGCCATATGTAGGGAAATGGAAGGTTTCTGCAGATGCATTCGCCAGAATCCCTCATTGGCAGTGACGGCAATTGCATTGGCAGAAATGCGTTTTCCATAAAAGCTGGATCAGTTTGTTTCCAAATTGAATACTACATAGATACCTTTTAAAGACGAAAAGGAAAGACTCTCACAGGCCTCCATCCCTCACCAAGGTAGGCAAATTATTTTTATAGTGTGATTTTTATGTATAATTATATATTTTTATTTATACATATATATTTTATGTATTATATTTTGTATATTTTTTAGATATATGATTATAAATGGAGAACAAATTCCTAATGCTGCTCGACTTTGTATAACTAAAGTCAAAATGATTTACCTGTTAAATTCAAATAAAATTTTGAAGCCATACAACTCAGGTTAATCATGCTAGTTTAATAAGGTGGATGTTAGTGTTTTCTCAAAATGAGATGAGCCCTTCCAGTGTGAAATTACCCCTCACGACTACTCTAAGGTATAGTTTGCTGTTCTGACATGAACCGCACGAGGACTCAGTTCTCCTACTCCTGGCTTCTGGTTGAACTATAATGAGATTTTAATTTCATCAATGGTATTGCTTGATCTTCACATGATACCAGTGTGACCACAGGCACCAGCCCAAACGTGGGCACTGAGGTCGCAAAACAGGATTCAGTTTTAATTTTGTGGATCGCCCAGATGATCCAAAACGTTATGTTGGTTTTCCAGATCATCAAAATGCAAAGATAGGACTTCCCTGGTGGCACAATGGTTAAAAAACCACCTGCCAGTGCAGGGGACACGGGTTCGAGCCCTGGTCCGGGAAGATCCCACATGCCACGGAGCAACTAAGCCCATGCACCATAACTGCTGAGCCTGCACTCTAGAGCCCGTGAGCCACAACTACTGAGCCCATGAGCCACAACTACTGAAGCCCTCATGCTGCAACTAACGAAGCCAACGTGCCTAGAGCCCATGCTCCGCAACAAGAGAAGCCACTGCAATGAGAAGGCCACGTACCACAACGAAGAGTAGCCCCTGCTCGCTGCAACTAGAGAAAGCCTGTGCGCATCAGTGAAGACCCAACGCAGACAAAACAAAAAACAAAAGCCATACAAAATGCAACAATAAATTATCGAAGAGAATTTCTCAATACTCAGATCATTTCCTCAGACCCAATTTGGGAAACAAAGAAGTAGACTGAAAATACAAGCTTATCAAAATCACCAAATCATTCATATCACTTGTAGGGCAGCCCAGGGCAGTCTGGGAGTCTTGGGTAGTATTTGGGGCAAATACTTATTTTGTAACCATATGATTTAATTCTTACTTTTCCCCAAATATTTATTGAACACTTACTGTTCCAGGCAAAATGGTAGACACTGGTGAGCTAATGAGAATTTAGATATGGCCCTTGCCGTCAAGAGGCTCAGAGTTTATCAGGAGAGACAAACACATATTTTGAAAAATTACCCCAATGCAAGTGATCAGTCCTGTCACAATGACCACAGAAGTATGTATGAAGTGCTGTGAGCAAATATAGAAAAGCGCGTGCCTTTTTTTTTTTTTTTAATCTTAGAACTAGCCAGGGCTTGGAGAGCAGTCAGAACACCCTCTTAGTTTAAAGATGAGGTAAGGTTTTTTCCTTTTCTTTTAATCCCAGTTTTCCTTTTGTCAACGTATATTTTTCTCATCTCTACCTGTACGTTGTTTGGCCAGTGACACCAGAGAAGTTGCTAACTTTCCTAGGAGGTCCTCAGTACTCCAGAGCCAGCCTATTGCGGTTTTAGACTATATATATATATATATATATTTTTTTTTTTTTTTGCGGTACGCAGGCCTCTCACTGTTGTGGCCTCTCCTGTTGCGGAGCACAGGCTCCGGACGCGCAGGCTCAGCGGCCATGGCTCACGGGCCCAGCCGCTCCATGGCATGTGGGATCTACCCGGGGCACGAACCCGTGTCCCCTGCATCGGCAGGTGCACTTTCAACCACTGTGCCACCAGGGAAGCCCTAGACTATATTTTGAGTAGACATACTGTCCGTTAAATCTCAGTGATGTGGGAGATGGGGTGTTGGCTTAGCATAACCTTTAAGTACAGGACTCTTGACTCAAAACTGCCAGGATTCAGATCTTCCTCTTACGATCTAAGCAAACTTGGACTCCTAGCCTCATTCTCTTTTGGTTTCTTCACCTTTCAAATGAGAATAAAAGTAACTGGATTGCTTCATATAGTAACTAGAAGAATGAAATGGAGTCATGAATATAAAGCATTGAGCACAGTATCTGGCAAATATCAGGTGCTTCAGTAAATACTGGCCAGGTTTAGAAGTACTGACAGTCCTCAATGGATAAAGGTATCCCCATGGGAAAGAACACAGACAATACAGTTGTCTTGACTACCGGTCCTGGGGTATTTTGAGTTCTAAAGGAGAACTGATCATGGTTGATGCTTTTCTTTCATAGCAGGACTATACTTTCCCATGTAAACACTTTTTAATTTTTATTCTGTTTAGAAAAAAAAGAAACCTGATGTGGTATATTAAAAAGGTAACAGGATACTACATCCCATAAAATTTGATCTCTGGAGAAGCCCAATTCGTTCACTAACTCATTCTGTTCCTTGGAGTAAATCTCTAGGCTTCAGCTCGCTCATTTGTAAAATTTAAAAGTCTACAGTCGCCAGATGATTTAAAATATGTCCTTGGGTTCATTCTAAGATTTCCAAGAAGTGGACTTTTTTTTTTTTTTTTTTTTTTTTT
>NW_020172982.1:3721623-3792593 GCF_003031525.2 Neophocaena asiaeorientalis asiaeorientalis | reverse complement strand
GGTTTTTTTTTTTTTTTTTTTTTTTTTTGATAATTGATTTCATCTTCCTTTGGGTCCACAGTTTACGGGCATAAGAACACTGCTGACTTGGTATTATTTTTGCCAGAGAATCCTTTCTGTGGTTTGTAGCCGAACTGAAACTCTGCAAAACTGACATACCCTTATTGTTTTTTATAGAAGCTATAGTTTGCAAAATTAAATGTGTCATTTTCTATTCTGATGTTGCCAGTCTTTGCACATTATAAATAGAACTTATAGGAAAATGGTTCAGCGTGGGAGTAATAATATGCTATTTTTCATTCGTTTAGATTAAATTTTAAACTCCATCTCTGCCGCTTACTTACAGGAGAAACCAGGCTGACGGCAGACACATTATTTCACCTCTTTGAGGACACTTAACACACAGACTGGCGCATGGAACCTGCTCAGGGAACTGACATCCCTTTATTTTGCTTTTTTTCCAACATCTCACATACACACTCATGGAAGTCCAGATAGATAAATAGTTCTCTTTATATATCTTATTGTTTTGTACTTTGCTGTAAATTAAGCATTTTGTAGTTATTGCTTCATGGTAAATTTTGGTGCTTTTTCACTCCTAAATGCATTTTGCGTACTGCTAGAAAAGACAGGAGGTTGTTGATTTTTCTACCAATTGTAGTCCAAATAGAACCTGATTATTTATGAGCATTAAGGTTCAACAAAATCTCCTTTTCTTTAAGCTTCTATTAACATCAAGTTAATGCACCTCAGAAACCATAGCGTTAAAAACTTTGGGGGTGGCCCATTTATAACACGCCCCATGGATTGCATTGTAGACCTGAGTACTTGTATTCAATACAAGGTTGCCTGACTTCGCGTTTACCATTTTATTTATTCCTAAAATCTCTAGCACAACACTCAGAGTCTTATCATTTCTGAAAATATCTTAAAGGCTGACATTGAATATTGGAAATTTTTGATAAAGTGTACTTACCATACACTCAGTTCTTAGGCCTAGCATTTTAAGAATAATACAGGCAGACCCCAATCTGTTTATTCTTCTTATAATAGCTCCTACTCATTGCCAGGTAAACACTAGACGTCTGGCCTTTCCACAGACCCCAGTCAGGACCCGCTGACCTTCACTGGTATCTGGTACTGGGTGTCCTTCCACTCCATCCATCTATTGGTATCCCTCCTATGCTTTAAGGTCCGCTGCGAGTCCAATGTCTTCCATAAGGCCCAGGAGGACTGCTTACCTTAGCATCTCTTCTGTGTGGATGTACACTTGAGGGACTTTTTCCAGTTCTACTCAGTTGGGTTTATCACTTATTTGGTCAGTCCTTTTAAGCACCTGTCCTCTACTCATACTTTTCCTATAAATCCCACTCTCTCTGGATAAATCCAGTCATTGCAAGGGAGTAAAGGCATAGGTTCTACCTCTCGAAGGGAGGAACATCGAAGAATTGTGGACCTAATTGTAAAACTCCACAGATATCAATGTCTGTTATTTTCTTTTTGCAGTTATCCCTTCCTGTTCCATGTCCCAGACAGCATGGGGGAGGCTAGAAATAGCCCTTCATTATGACTGCCTCAAAAAGAAGAGATCATACAGTACAGGGATGTCTATTTATTTATTTATTTATTCATTCATTCGTTCATTCATTTATATTTTTTATTGGAGTGTAGTTGGTTAACAACATTGTGTTAGTTTCAGGTGTACAATGAAGTGATTCAGTTATACATATATGTGTATGTATTCTTTTTCAAATTCTTTTCCCATTTAGGTTATTACAGGGATGTCTTCTCAATTTTATTTTAGGCAAAGAGCCAGTGGCTTTAATCTCAAGGGGGCAGGACATCGAGGAGAAACAAAATTTCTCCTCAGCATTTTTTGAGGAGTTAAGTTTATTAATCTTTGTATTTGGAGAGCATTTGTCAGCATTATTCTCTGATAGGGAGAGCTCTTTTTAGAATTCTCTAGGTCTCTATTTCGTTTTTCATTCGATTTTGGCTATAATTTGTCAGTTATTTTTTCTATTTTTCTAAGGAATTTTATGATAATTCAAGAAGCCTGTGTTTCTTCAATAGTAAGTCTCAAACATTCTCAAATGTGGATTTTTTGGCCCTATATCAATGACCAGTTCCCAATTTATTCCTGCTTGAGGAATGGTTGAATTTCTGCATAAATCTTCTACCATCTACTCTATTTCCAATTCTCCACTTTCAAAACTAACCTCAAACTTTCAGCTTTTATCATTAGAGACATATGTTTTAGTCACTTAGAGGAGCAATCTAAAAATAAATTCTACATCAATAGTCCAGTGTGGCATTAGTAGATATAATATGGTGAATACCAGCTCCATGATTCAAGAATTTTGAAATACAGTATACGATATTTGCTAAATGAAAAATTGCCTATTTCTTTCATAATTAATTGGTTTTAAAAATTAATTTATAGTGAATTAATTTTTCTTGAACAGTAAAGATGTTAACTGATGCCAGGTAATGGAATCTTTTCTGCTTTCAAAACTAAGTAAAATAAATAATGGTTTTATTTTTAAAACAGTCAGCAATAGCAACAAAACTAAGATCAAAGAGCTTATTTTCATGCCACAGGTTTTCATATGCTGCACTCTGGAAAAGTCAGAGAGAGGAGAAGATTCTGTGTGTCAGAACAGCATCTTTAGAGGGAGGGAGTTCATCCGAGGCTCACAGCAGCCAGAGTTCCATACTGGTCAGGAGGTAGATCAACAACCCTAGAGTCTCACCTCATAGAAGTGGGATATACTGTAGGATATACTCTCCAGAGTCAAAGTAGGTAGAAAATATTTAAGATAATTCTCAAAGGTCAGTACCCGTGTCTTCTGATGGAAGAGAAAGAGAAAAAATAATGGCACAAAAGAATTCCTTGAATAAAGAAGCAAATGGATGTGAAGAATTAAGACACAGAGTGGTCCAGAAAAAAATAAAGCTATAATACAAAATTATTTGATTTCAAGGTTGATTTCAAGGGTGAAGCATAAAAGTCCAGGCATCTAGAAAGGGAAAGAGGTAATGCCCTAGCAGACGTGGAGGTGTGTCTTCAGGAAGGAATGTGCCAGTCGGCCGTTCGGCATGTAGTAGCTGAGAACCTACAGTTAACACTGTCTTTGAGATCTGCCAGGGCATTTGATCTGAAATCACATATCTCCTGGTGTGGAAATGTGAACTACTGATCATGGTGGGGACGTTTGCTTGTAGCCATTTTCCCACCAGCCCAGGACTCATCAGTGGGCAGTCTTGGAACCAGGGTTCCTCATTGGATGGCTGAAATGTTCTCAGAACCATACATCAGTTTGAGGCTCTTCCTTCCTCCCTCTCTCTTTTCATGGGTGTCAGACCTGTGTCTTTGTCTGAAAATTTCCCCTGCATATTTCTGATCTCCCTCTTGTCTTTCTCTCTCATAAAAGTTACTTCCAATAAATGTCTGGCACTTCTAAATCTGTCTTGTCTTTTTCTTGGCCGACTCATCTGATACAGTGCTTTTGTATTTCTATTAAGGAAAATTAAAATACAGAAGGGAGTATGCGATGTCTGCACATTTCAGAATTTTTTAAATATGTAAAACTTAAGAACAAAATACCTAGCCAAGTTATCATTTAAGTATAAAGGCAAGATACATGAAAGAGCCATGAGACTTTTTGGAAAAACGATACTACTTGCTACTGAAATACAAACATGAAAATGTGAATGAGATCATTGTTAGAAAGGAAAATGATCAATAGAATCTTTGATGCCAGATGACATTATATTAGTGACTATAAGTGTAAAGGAAACACATATAAAGATACATATTTAAATATGAAGGAACTTGGGGAACTTGATAGCAGTAAGCCTTTCATTAAAAAATGGACAATAAAATCCAGTTTTTAACTCATTTATTAAAAACTGAAAGCGTTAAACTGTTATTAGTTTAGAAATCAAGGTACTAGTTTCCCTGAGATAGATATGGCTAGTTAATGGAAGGAAGCAAATGGGCTTGGAGCTATTTGGAGTGATAGTAAAGTTCTATTTTGTGATCTGGGTATGGTTGTATGGGTTTCCTTAGTTTATAAAACCTTAATATTAGTATATGTGTACTTTTCTGTGTATATATTATACCTTCATACAAAATTTTATTAGAACCCATATTAATAATAGAACTAAAGCCTGAACGGCTGTGGGAATTATAGAACATAATCCAAATATTACTAAGCCTCGGGGAAAAACAGAAACAAAAACATGAGTAACATGAGTAATAAAAGTGGGAATTTGGAAAAGGGTAGGTAGGAGGACATAGCTGAATGCTTGCTAACTTTCTGATTGTTTTTCATAATGGAGTGTCACTTGATATAATAGATGAGAATAAAATTTATTGTTAAAATCACAAAGCTGGGCTTCCCTGGTGCCGCAGTGGTTGAGAGTCCGCCTGCCGATGCAGGAGACACGGGTTCGTGCCCCGGTCTGGGAAGATCCCACATGCCGCGGAGCGGCTGGGCCCGTGAGCCATGGCCGCTGAGGCTGTGCGTCCGGAGCCTGTGCTCCGCAACGGGAGAGGCCACAACAGTGAGAGGCCCGCGTACCACAAAAAAAAACAAAAACAAAAACAAACAAACAAAAAAATCACAAAGCTTTTCAACTCTTAGTACTTTTCAAAATGTTTTTACTCATGAATGAACTTTTTCATAATATCCTGGAAAAGAAATATTCATATGATGTTCAGCCATTCTATTTATTTTACTTTGACTTCTTTTACTTTTGGTGAAAATCAAATAAAATAAATTTAACATATTTTATTCAAATTGCATTTTTATCAAATTATTTATAACCCTGTCTGCTTCTAACAGTAATATATTCTTGAAAATTTGTATCTATAGGTAGATTGATGGGTAGGTTGATTTACATGTATTAACAGAGTGCTTTCTGAGTTTTAAATGATGGGTGGTTTGCGCTTTTTAAAGAAACATGTGTTCATTTTATATAATAGTAGAATAGTAAAGTCATTAGTCTTTAAACTCAGAAAATGATTTAGACACAATTCGATGACTGTTCTTCCTGGTGAGTTTTTCTAATTCTTTATTATGTGGGATAGATTGTATCATTTTGCCCCAGGGCTTCACTTCTCCCAGTATCCACTCTCCTTGTCATGTGACTTTACATCTTCCTCCCACTTTAGGGGTGGGGAAGCTGTGATCCGCCTGCCCCTAGACACTGGACTCAACTATGTGACAGGCTTTGCTTTCAGCAATAAAATGTTAACAGGAGTGACCCAGTCAGACACGTGATATGGGCTTGTGCATGAGTGTTGCCATGACTAGCAGAGCTGCCAAACCCTCAGCTGACTCTAGACAAGGGAACAATAAGTGCTTATGGTTTGGTTTGGTTTTTTTCGGTTTCTTAATTTTATTTATTTATTTAAAAAAGTTTTATTGAAGTATAGTTGATTTACAACCATACTAACATGTTAGTATCAGGTGTGAGCAAAGTGATTCAATTTTACATATACATATATTTATTCTTTTCCAGATTATTTTCTCAAATAGGTTATCACAGAATATCGAGTAGAGCTCCCTGTGCTATACAGTAGGTCCTTGTTGGTTATCTATCATATATAGTAGTGTGTGTATTTTCATCCCAAGCACCTGATTTATCCCTCCCCGCCAGCGTTTCTCCTTTGGTAACCAGAAGTTTGTTTTTTAGCTATCTGTGAGTCTGTTTCTGTTTTGTAAATGAGTTCACTTGTATCAACGTTTTAAAATTAGATTCCACATGTGAGTGAGATCATATATTTGTCTTTCCCTGTCTCACTTACTTCACTTAGTATGATAATGTCTAGGTCCATCCATGTTGCTGCAAATTATTTCATTCTTTTTTATGGCTGAGTAATATTCCATTGTATATATGTACCACATCTTCATTATGCATTCCTCTGTTGGTGGACATTTAGGTTGTTTCCATATCTTGGCTACTGTAAATAGTGCTGCAATGAACAATAGGGTGTATGTATCCTTTCAAACCATGGTTTTCTCTGGATATATGCCCAGGAGTGGGATTGCTGGATCACACGGTAGCTCTGTTTTTAGTTTTATAAGTAACCTTCATACTGTTCTCCCTAGTGGTTGTACAAGTTTGCATTCCCACCAACAGTGTAGTAGGGTTCCCTTTTCTCCATACCCTCTCCAGCATTTGTAGATATTCTGATGATAGCCATTCTGACTGGTGTGAGGTGATACCTTATTATAGTTTTGATTTGCCGTGCTTATGTTTTATATCACTCAAGTTTTTGTTGGCTTGTTTTGCAGCATTGTTGGGGTGATCATAGCGGTATGTTATGCTATTATGCATTTGTATTTATCAACTATATATTAGCATTTGACTCCTTTTTGGTGGGGGTAAATCATTAAAGTCTGCCTCAGTATATCAGACTAGAAAACACTGGCCTATTGGTCAAAGTCCAACATCCTTGGCAAACGATACAGGCCCTTCGATGCCCATGACCTTAATAATTTTCTAGTTTCATTTCCTATGTGACTTCCCAGGTACTCTCCCTGTGTATCCCAAATATGGTACATCCAGGACTTCAAAGCTTTCTTCCATTATTATTGCATCACTAGCTACTGGAATCCTACTTGTTCTTCAGGATTTATCTCAAACAGAACCTCATTCAGGGGCATCTTTTCCTTCTCCTACTCTTCCTAACAGAATCAGGCCATTTCTTTTTCTCGAAATTTCCAAGCACATTTGGCATTTCATTTGGAGCCCTTATAATTATACTTTCGTATTTTTTTTTTTAGTTTTCATGTGAAAATGTTTCTCACTAAAATGTAAGCATTTTGAATACCAGGATTCTATGATCATCATCTGAAGTCCTGGCCCATGAATAGAACGGGCCCTTGATAACTCAAATGAATGGGTACATGAGTGAGTGAACAGATGAATGAATGAAGCCATGTTGAGCGTGATTTTTATTCAGTTGTATTAACATATTTTTAAATATAGAAACAAGTGAAGATGCACCTTCTGATTAAATATATAAAAATAAGTTATAAATTACTAAAATTCAGGTGTTTACTACTTCTTTGCTGATTTTTCCTTCTGTTTTAAATCTTTGAAAGGGGAACCCGTACTTAATATCAAATTTAATGATATTTGTAGAGATAGGCAAATAACAAAGTACTTTGATTTCATGCTTCTCTAGCCAGGCAGCAATCAAAGAACAGAGTACTGTTATGTACTTTAATTCATATTTTTGTGTGCCTACAGATTTTCTCTGTAAGTTTCTAATGTTTGGCTTCTACAGAACAATGCCTCTGACAAATTTCCTTAAAAATCTATAATCAGGGTTTATGCTTCGTTTTTTTAGGCTAAGAATAAGGATGCTCATAGCTAGTAGAATTTTGCAGGCTTCCTTATTTTCTTAAGATTCAATGTAGAGGTGCCTTTACCGAATAGGGTTTATACTTTTAATCTGTTCTTTCTCCCGGAAGAATACATTTTATTTAATGAACAGAAAACTTCAGTCCAATTCAAAACAAAACAAAACAAACAAAATACATGGAGTACTTAAATCTCTTCATTTAAAAAAAATGTAGATTTACTTTTTTCCTTTTTCATGAGCACACATTAAGTTGGTATAAATAATATATTTTAAAGTGACAATAATAAGCATTATAATTGCTTGCATGAAATTAAAATACATTGTTCAAATCTTTTAAATGTTGATTTATATCAGAAGATAGAAAATAAGCCTGTAAAAGTCAAAATGGTTTTGAATTCAGAAGTTGAAGTTATGCAAGGGAATTATGAAGATGTACTTTGATAAAATATTAACTAAGTCTGAGTTTTAAATTTACTTTTAGCATGATTAACCGTGGAGATTTTTAGAGCATGCCAAATTAAGCAATTGGTAAAACAACAAATGTGTCAAAGACTGGAAGTGGTTTTGCAGAAGAAAAAATAAGAAACAGTTAAGAAGCCCTTCATAACTTTCCCATCATAAAAAATTGTTTGGGGCTTCCCTGGTGGCGCAGTGGTTGAGAGTCCGCCTGCCGATGCAGGGGACACGGGTTCGTGCCCCGGTCAGGGAAGATCCCACATGCCGCGGAGCGGCTGGGCCCGTGAGCCATGGCCGCTGAGCCTGCGCGTCCCGAGCCTGTGCTCCACGACGGGAGAGGCCACAACGGTGAGAGGCCCGCGTACCGCAAAAAAAAAAAAAAAGTTTGATGTGAAACTTTCAATAACATGAAATTTCTTTCAAATTAATTCATATTATCAATCAAAATGTTATATGTTATTAAGTAAAATAGTAAATATATATGTAATATAGCTATATGTGTGCATATGTATATATAATATTAAATTTGCCATTTCAAGCAAGGCACCAAGATGAACAGAAGATGCATATACAAAAATGAGATATCAAACCAGAATTTGAACTACATCTAGTTTCATTACTTTTGCACCCGTTCTCCAATAATACTAAATCCGACAAAAGAAATAAGAATTTCATAAGAATGACGAGAAACAGAAAAAGAAGACCACTTTTTTTTTTGCGGTACGCAGGCCTCTCACTGTTGTGGCCTCTCCCGTTGCGGAGCACGGGCTCCGGATGCGCAGGCTCAGAGGCCATGGCTCACGGGCCCAGCCGCTCCACGGCATGTGGGATCTTCCCGGACCGGGGCATGAACCCGTGTCCCCTGCATCGGCAGGCGAACCCCCAACCACTGCGCCACCAGGGAAGCCCAGAAGACCACTTTTTGAAAACACCTGTTGGAGTAATGTGCATCCTATCTTCTTCCTAAGTAGAGTGGAGGGCCCGTGTCTGTTTACTTTAACTGAAGTGAGTGAAACTTCAGTCCTTGGAGAATTCGCAGTTGACCCTATGTTTATAATTAACATAACGAAATAATTTTTTACTTTTAAAATATCAGCCAATAAACCAAGGGATGTACTAGATTCTAAGATTTCTTCCTGGATTCAGAGAAAAATGGGCTTCCCCTGAAGTTTAAGAGAATATTATTAGGCAAAGCTAAAGTCGTATTTCAGTTATATCACTTCTGTTATGTTTGTTTAATCTTTCCTTCAGAATTACATATATAAAATATTTGCTCTTAATTTTAACAGACCTTTCCGAGATTTTGGCTTCGCTAAACTCAGTAATTTTATCAATAAATAGGACCAAATCGTATCTTGCTCATTTTTCTTATACAGGCTTTTTTGTAATACTAAGTTTTGATCGGTTTACTAATTTTAACTTTACTTAAGTAACGTTCCAAATAGTTATTTCATTACGTCTAACTCACTTTAGATCATTTCAAGAATATATGAAGTGATAAAGACCTTAAATGTAGTGATACAGAACTTAAAAAGGAATGATTCCTGGGAGATTATGATTAAATCGTATCTTACTTAGTTTCATGCTTTCTTTATTCCCCAGCTAAAATATTGAAATTTTAAGAGGTATATCAGTTAGAATTCGGGAGAAGATGAGAGCACACAGAAATCTGAACATCAAAAGTTATTAGCTGGGCTTCCCTGGGGGCGCAGTGGTTGAGAGTCCGCCTGCCAATGCAGGGGACACGGGTTCGTGCCCTGGTCCAGGAAGATCCCACATGCCGCGGAGCGGCTGGGCCTGTGAGCCATGGCTGCTGAGCCTGCAGGTCCAGAGCCTGTGCTCCGCAACGGGAGAGGCCACGGCAGTGAGAGGCCCGCGTACCGCAAAAAAAAAAAAACACATTAGCTATGATGGGGGACCAGCTAGCAATAAACAGAACTGTAAAGAGTATAGTAATAACAGATACAGGAATAGGACCTGGTCCCTAGGGCTTCAATAGTGTGCAATGGATGGAAAAGGATCTGGAAGATGCCCCCATGCCATAGACTAAGATGCAAACAGGCACAACCATGACCGTCTGGATGGCCGAGTTTTCTGAGGCTGCAAAGCTGCTCAAGGGGGTGCCAGCAGAAGCCATTGACAGGTGATGTCCTTTCAGCAAGAATCTGCCCTGAGCCACCTGAAAGGACTTCTGAGTAAGCAGTCCCTGAATGCCTGGAGCCGGCCCTTTGAAGACATGGGTGGGGCTGGAGCAGGACATTGCATAGATCAGAGGTGCTTCCGGGCTACCTCAAGGAGCATGCCAGGACCCCGAAGAGAAACCCATTCCTCCTCCAGGTTCTCTTAGCAAAGTTTAGCAATGTGCCAACCGGCAAAGGAGAAATGTTCACAGGGCCCAGCTCCATTGTGGTAGAGAAGGCAACGAACTGTGGATTTGCAAGGGTTGCTGGCATTCAGCAACTCGCACAATGAAATACCGAGTTTGGCTTTTAGCAAGATCAGCCCTCTGGCTACAATAAATCAAATAATGTGTCATGCTTCTCACCGTAGCTCCCTACTCCTCAGGCTGTGACTTGAGCTGAGAGCTTGTCGTTTTTATTCTGTAAGTGCTCACATGCACTTAGAAAACACCTCTCCTTCACCAAAGTCCTTGTAGCCATCATCACTGCCGTAATGGTCAAGTGCAGCAGACACTTGGGCTCTCAAGACACTTGCTTCAGTTGGCACTTTATCACAGTACTCCACAGGTGCTAGTTTAAGTGTGTTGTCATTGCGTGCCCTGGGCTCCTAGAATGCCACGTACCATTAACAGAGAGCTCCGCGCTGCAGTCAAGCTCAAGGGTACAACCAAACCTCTCCCGAAACCCATCTTTGCAGATCTGTCCCCTGGGACCACTCCGAGGGCAGAAAATCTACTGATTTGAACAGGAAAGGCTTAATATAGAGAATTATCGTTACAACAGAGGATCGAGGTAATCATTACAGGCATGTAATGATTCATGATTAATAGTACCCTAAGCCGAACCCTAACCCTACCCCAGACTGGGTGGTGTCCATAAGGTCTCTAAAAAATAAAGGAAGAGCACATACAGGGAGCACCCATTACCCCTTGGGTTGAGTGCAGCCAAGGAATCATTAGGAACTGGAAGAACCCCTTTCCCAGGGCTGAAATCTAAACCTCATTGGAGAGGGTGCATCTGAGGCCCACTGGAGAGCAAACGTTACTGAGGTCACGAGCCCCTTGGGGGAGTGGCAAGGGACACTGTCCCCAGACAACTACCATATGCGGGTAGCCACCAGGAGCTCCTGGGAGCAGAAGCCACCCAAGGCTTGTACTGCAAGAGCCTATCCCAGAGTTCATCAGAACCAAGAAAGTTTCCTCTTCCTGGATCCCTTTAGCGCCCTCTGCCGACAAAGCTTAACACCACGCCACTGATACATGGCAAGTCTTTACAGGGTCCGTCAACATTTTTACAGAATAGACAATGAAGGGTGGATTTAGGGTAGAAAGATAAAAATTGTTGGCTATCACAGAACACTAATGATAGCCGTTAGGATTATATTTGCAAGTAATTTTACCCAGCAAGTAGGGACATATGCTCTAATATGATGTGGAAAATGTAGGAGAGTGAGCCATATTTATTTTTCTGATGATAAATGAGTGAAGAAATCTATATATTAATATTGGAGCCAGGTAGGAGCAATGTGAAAATAATAATAACAACGGCAGCAGCAGCAATAGCAATAATAGAAGAGAGACTGTTTGAGGAAAACTGAGCCTATTCAATGCACTGCTGGCCCACTCAACGTGACATTATAACAGATGTTTACAGAATAAAAGGAAATTACGGATAGTCTAAACTTGGAATAAATTGATAGATTTTCCTCTGAAGTTACTTAAAGGAAGTTTCCATTAATTTATTAAGCTTCATTCTTATGTTTCATTTTGATGTAGCTGTTTCACTCTTTTCTACATCTCAAATAGTAAGAGATATGCAAATAAATTATTTTAATCTGTTAAGAAAATAGTCTGTTCAAAAGCTCTTTGCCACAATTAAAAGGAAGTGGTGTCTACATGCCTTCTCTTTGAACGTTGTAAATACAGTAATCTGTTTAACTCACAGAACAGTTAGGGGTGTAAGGAATATGTACATCTCTGTTGGTTCTTTTGGCTGATATAATCTTTCTTATGATCACTACCTACTGGATAAAGAAAAAAATGGTACAATTAAAAAATTTTTTTTCCATTATAGTTTATTACAAGCTATTGAGTAGGGTTCCCTGTGCTCTACAGTAGGACTTTGTTGTTTATCTATTTTATATGTGATAGTATACATCTGTTAATCCCAAACTCCTAATTTATCCCTTCCCTCCTTTCCCCTTTGGTAACCATATGTTTTTTTTTTCTTTGTGAGTCTCTTTCTGCTTTGTAAATAAGTTCATTTGTATCATTTTTAGATCCCACAAATAAGTGGTGATATCATATGATATTTGTCTTTCTCTGTCTGACTTACTTCACTTAGTATGACAATCTCTAGGTCCTTCCGTGTTGCTGCAAATGGCATTATTTCATTCTTTTTCATGGCTGAGTAATATTCCATTGTGTGTGTGTGTGTGTGTGTGTGTGTGTGTGTGTTTGTGTGTGTATACACATTTTCTTTATCCATTCATCTGGACATTTAGTTTGCTTCCATGTCTTGGCTATTGTAAATAGTGCTGCTGTGAACATTAGGGGTGCATGTATCTTTTCAAATTAGAGTTTTCCCCAGATATATGCCCAAGAGTGGGATTGCTGGATCCTATGGTAACTCTATTTTTAGCCTTTTAAGTAACCTCTGTACTGTTTTCCATAGTGGCTACACCAATTTGCATTCCCACCAATAGTGTAGGAGGGTTCCCTTTTCTCCACACCCTC
This sequence comes from Neophocaena asiaeorientalis asiaeorientalis, assembly GCF_003031525.2. Taxonomy (NCBI): domain Eukaryota; kingdom Metazoa; phylum Chordata; class Mammalia; order Artiodactyla; family Phocoenidae; genus Neophocaena; species Neophocaena asiaeorientalis. The sequence goes on along the minus strand of NW_020172982.1, from coordinate 3,779,841 downwards.
TCCAGCATTTATTATTTGTAGACTTTTTATTTGTAGACTTTTAAATGATGGCCATTCTGATTGGTCTGAAGTGATACCTCATAGTACAGTATAAATTTTACAATTTATATCTTTAATGATATCTTTAAAAAAATATCCTTTTAGATAAACTAGCCCTTTTAATATAGTGCTCAATCTCTTTGAGCCCGTCCCCCTTCCTGTGTTCTTCTCTTAATGATATCTAGGTGTGAAGGCAAGGCAGCTTAGTTACAGTAGAGAAGGATGAATCTCAGTTCTCACTGGTCAGTGTTTTCTGGATTCTCACTGGCTCTTGCTGTGATGCTGTCTGGTTTTCTCCTTTCCCAAGTAAGGTTTCATCTTGGGTATTTTTGGCGGAGGGGTGATTCCACCACTGGAGCCCAAGGATCCCAGACTAAACCTCCTCCTGAGTTGTCCACTGGTTCCTGCCCTGCTCTGTCTCTCTGCAGACCAAGGACATTTCTAAGTCTCTTCCACAACAATTTCAGACCACAGGAAACTAGGAGCCATGCACGCATTTGCTCTTGCTTTTTGGATGGTGCAGAGCTAAGGTGGGACCTGAAAGTCACAAAGAAAATGGTTCCCCAGACTCAGTGCTGTCAGGATGTTTCTAATTCTGTCATCTATAAAGATCAGGGAAAGAAATTATCCAGAGCCCCCTTTGTGTGCTATCTCATATTTTGTCTTCCATCTTCCTCTCACGGAAACTTTGGATTTTCTCATTCTCTACATCCTATGTACATTGTACACACCTTTACATGCCTTGTAGCCCAACGTTATGGGTCAAAGGGTATTATTTCGAATTACAAATGGAGAAAATTTATGTTTTCAGCCCTTCCTTCCATGCTTGGCTCTGACTTTTTTAGTTAAGTTTGTACAATATTCTTGTTCTAGACAAAGCCCTACTTCAGTACCAGCAACAGGGTTATCTTTTGGGTGTCAGAAGCTGATTATTTACATTCTTTCTGCATTCCTGCTGTAACCACCCTAAACCTTTCCAGTCAAATCCATGCTACTGGCAGAATAGCAGGAATGTTGATTAAAAGAAATATGAGAGACAGGGGCCATTCATATAGTTCAAAAATATTATCCCTTTTATACAGGTCTTTTTTTGATAATCGCTTTGATACTCTGCTATTTGGTTTTTGTTGTTTTAACATTATCTCACTGTTTTAGTTTCTTTTTCTTATTATTAATAAATCATTAATTCCTAGCTCACTTTTCTATTTTATCAAATAAGATTAAGTTGGGCCTCAAGTGACCAGACTCAAACTTAAAATCTTTTTTTTAAATTCACGTTTATTTCTGTCTCATGTGAAAGTAGGATGTCCTTGGTTGGTATAATGGCTCAAAAATCACCAGGGAAGTCTCCAGGCACAGTGGTTAAGAACCCGCCTGCCAATGCAGGGGACAGGGGTTCGAGCCCTGGTCTGGGAAGATCCCACATGCTGCGGAGCAACTAAGTCCGGGCGCCACAACTACTGAAGCCCGCGTGCCTAGAGCCCGCGAGCCACAACAAGAGAAGCCACCACAATGAGAAGGTCGCGCACCGCAACAAAGAGTAGCCCCAGCTCGCCACAACTAGAGAGAGCCCGCGCGCAGCAACAAAGACCCAATGCAGCCAAAAATAATAAATAAATAAATAAATGTTTAAAAATCACCAGGGATTCTCTCTTGTTGAAGCATCATACTCAATAACTAAGTCCTACCTCGAGGTCCAAGAACAACTCCGTAGCTCCAGCCATCACGTTACATTTCAGCAAACAGGACAGAAGCCACGGAAGGAGAAAGCATCCTTTTCCCACTCCTGGAATTTGTATACCTCATTTTCACTTACGTCTTTTGGCCAGGTCATAGACACATAACATAGCTATTTGCAAGGGAGACTGGGTAACGTAATCTTTTTTGTTTCTTCTGGGCACCCGTGTGTTTAGCTAAAACAATGAAGGGCTCAGAGGAAATGGATATTGGCAGACAATTGGCAGTCTCTGTCACATGCATACGTTACAGATGGTGGCCATAGTAAGTGAGAAAATAGTACCTTGTTTAATTTTACTATCTTGCTTGAATACAAGGCATCATTTTCAAGAGTAATGTGTGATATTCAAATAATCATTGCTCTTCAGAGAATATCTCACAGGCATATGATCTGTGGATAAACATACTCCAGTCAGAAGATTCCTAACACTGTAGTACCAAACCATTTATTTGGCTTGATAGATTAAAAACATGAAAGAAAACAAAGAAGCAACCACAAAGCAAGCCATTGCCTTTGGGACTACTAAGGGGAGAAATAGATAGTAACTTTAAGAGAATGGGAGATCCTTGTGTTAGCAGGGGTAATACTATGTGTTGTAAAAAGCAAATCTAACAATTTCAGTGGATCTATAGAGTAAGAGTTTGTTTTTGCTGAAGTAGTGGACTGCACCTTTTTTGAAAAGGGCCAGATAGTAAATATTTAGGATTTTCTGGCCATACAGCCTCTATCACAGCTACTCAGCTCTGCTGTTTTAGTTTGAAAGCAACCATGGATAATACATGCATAAGTGGGTGTACTAATATCCAGTAGATTTTTACTTACCAAGACAGGTAGCTGTCAGTTGGCCCTGACTTAATGTGGGTGTTTCTGGCCAACAGGAGGCCAAGATATTCAATCTTCCAGAACACCAGTCTGCTAGGAGAGCAGGCTTGCTGTGTGCTTAGGGGGAAGAGGAAACTGCTCTGGTGAATGGCTAGCTCATTTCTGCCTCTGCCATTATTGTAACAATTCTGAACTTTTACATTATTTCACAGTTTTAAAAGCATGTGTACATATCTGTATGTTTCACTAGAAAGCTGCGAATTAGATAATTTGGATATTAATACAATATTGTGTGGGAGATGGAGGTTAAGGGGCTCGATCAAAGGAATGGAGCTCTTAAATGTGAGAATAAGGAGTTAAACTCACGTTCCCAAACCAGTCTGTAGCACACTACTTCTGACATCTTAAAGTAGAACCCATGGGTGGATGGAATATAGGAAGAGGGTAGGAAGAATTTTGTGCAAATAAATTAATAAGCTAACCTAAATTAACAACAAGCATTTAACAAAAAAACATTAATTGAGCATCTATTACATTTTAATTGGTAATGTGGTAGATACAAAGGGATTTAAGATATGCTTGTTAATCTTTAGAGATTTATAATATAGTTGGAGATACATAATACATATATATTTTATATATACCTATATGTAGATTGAATACCTATAATCTATACTTATTGATATGTTTATATAATCTAGAGCTATTACAGCTATATAGATGCATACAAATATATATGTATAATATAGCTATTACAGCTATATATTATGCTTACAAATAACAACTGTGATGAATCTATTGAGGGGCAAAGAACTTACAACTTTGAATTACATGATGAATTTTAGTTTCCTTTAAAGTTTATGCGTTTCTATCAAGATACAGAATGAAAGCAGATTCTTTATTTCTTTGTTGTTTACTGCTCATGGACATTGGGTTCTCTAAAGGCACAAGTAGAACGAGTGTTCTCAACACATGAGTTTAAAGCAGCCATGTCAGCTGCATGGATAACTGTATCAACTGTCTGTTCATTAAAGTTTCCCGGGGTCGTTGACACAGATCCTCACAACTTTGGAGCTGTTAGGACCTACAGTATCAGTAACATTCTAACTTGTGTGATAAAACAGAATGGGTTTTCAGGACCCCTTAGCCGTAAAGAGGTAGACAAGGAACATATATAACTTCCTAAGTAATTACGTGACAAACTATGGTGGCAAAAACATCTTATGAAACGATCATTGAGGTTGACAATATAGGAGAGGGAAAGGCTTCAACTCAGTGGTTTCAACTCTGGTGTCATGCTACAGTCATGTGGGAAAATTTTTAAAACATCAATGGTTGGGCCAATCCCAGACCAAGTTAATCAGAATCTCTTGGCGTGGGGTTCTGGAACTGGTATTTTAAAAATTCCCCACATAGGGCTTCCCTGGTGGCGCAGTGGTTGAGAGTCCACCTGCCGATGCAGGGGACACGGGTTTGTGCCCCGGTCCGGGAAGATCCCACATGCCGCGGAGCGCCTGGGCCCGTGAGCCATGGCCGCTGAGCCTGCGCGTCCGGAGCCTGTGCTCCACAACGGGAGAGGCCACAGCAGTGAGAGGCCCGCGTACCGGAAAAATAAATAAATAAATAAATAAATAAAGTAAAATAAAATAAAAATTCCCCAGATAATTCAAATATGTAGTTAGTATTGAGGGCCACTGAACTAACTCAGTGGTTTCTCAAACTTTATAAGACTTCAGAATAACCCTCCAGAATTTCTGATTCAGGTTCCTAAGTGATGCTGCTGGTCTGGGGACCACATTTTGAGACCATTGAACTAGCAGAACTAATGTACCTAATATAAAGATGTGAAAGAGAGGGGGTCCAGTGTACCAGTGGAAGGATGCACCCTTGATGGTCAGAGGCTGCCTTTCTCCATGATCCCAGGAGGGGACAGTGATGGGAAAAGGACGATTGATCTTAGATGGGAAGGTAAGGGCATGGCCATCTCAATGAAGTATATGTAAGGTAATCAAATGAGAGTTGGGTAGAGGATGGGAGCATAAATTTTGAAGAAAGAAGGAGGTTATTTTCTCATATTGTGAATATTAAGCAAACTATAGAAATACAGTAGTGTTGCCTAAATTCAGCCTCTATTCACTGATGCCGAATAGAAACAGGGAGACACAGTTTTGGGTGAGGTAGAAAAGAATAGCTTTATTGCCTTGCCTGGCAAAGGGGGCCACAGCGGGCTAACGCCCTCAAGACTGTGTGTCCCGCCCTGGAGGGGGTAGTGAGGAGTCTTACGGCGTTCAAAGAGGAGGGCGTGGTCAGCTCATGGACATTCTTCTGATTGGTTGATGGTGAGGTCATTGGGAGTCGGCATCATCAACCTTTCTGTTCCAACTGTTCTGGGGTCTACATGCTTGTGGGTGGCATACAAGTAACGTCTCCCAGCTGATGGGGGTTTCAGTATCTGCAAAACAGTATCTATATATACAGTATCTATATATACAGTATCTATAAACCTTTCGGAAGAACTAAAGATCTTTGACTTTGTTTAATGGCTAATGTATCATTTTGTCTTGCTTGACTTCTTTTCCTTTCTTGCATTTTCTCACTTCTCTGATTAAATTTATTCTTTGACTAAAGTTTTTCTACAGACAAAAGGTAGGCGGAGGACATGGGTGGGATCTGTTCTGGGAAGGGCTCATAGGGTCCTGCTTGGTTACAGTAGTGATACTAGGCAGTCCCAATTTAGGTTTGAATCAGGAATTTAAAACGGGGAAGTAGTCCACTTGTATAATTTTCACTTGCAGCAGTCAGAAGTGACCAATATATAAGATTCTTGTTCAACTACCACTTATTAGTAATCTTCTAGTATTAAGCAATGGACCAAATCCTTTTTGCTTAGATCCATCCACAGAAAAATTGAGAGTTGGCTTCTCTGCTAAGAGCTAGATGATAGCAATGAATGAAATTATAGCTATTGAAACACGTCAAAGGCTGTTTATGGTGACTATGTGTCTAATTATTCTCGCATTGATATAATCAGTGCCTTCATTCCATCTGATCATTGTGGGATCAGCTTGTCTTTGCCTTTTCTGTTCAGAACAAACGAGCTGGCACAGGCAAGCAAATCACTCAGCTGTTGACATTTGTTTCTGTAAACCCTTTGGGAATTTCACTCTAGATATCTTCATCATGTAGGTATACCGAAACAGAAAAAATTATCCTAGGAAAATATTAATGTCCACCAAGAGTTACTTAGGGTATCAGAATACTCAGGAACTAGATTTGAAGATCCCTGGAAATGTACAGGAAAGATTAAATCAATGTACTGTAGGATAAGCAGAAAAGAAAATTAACCAGATTTTTAATAAGTATGTTCAGGTTTCAACACACGAGGTTTTGCATTTAAAGGATGCAAAACCATTTGTGAATTATGTAAAATAATCTTGCTTGTAAAAAGTTGCTTCATGGGAAATAAATGTTTCTCTCGGTAGAAATGGGTATATTTATATTGCCTTGGTGAAGTCTGTGGGATTGGCATTTAACCTCTTTCTGCATTTTTTATGACACTTAAAAGTGTGCTTCTACCTATTTAGAGAGATTCCAAATGTATTCCTTAATTCAGCTAACAGTTCATAATCCCTACTGTGCAAGCTCCCCTTCCTTTAATGCCCACCACAAACTAGAAAGGTAGGGAAGCTAATACAAGCATCCCCCGCTTTTCGAAAGTTTGCTTGCTTTATACCACTTTGCTTTTACGAAGACTTACATTATTTTATTACTTGATTTTGCTAACTGAAAGAAATTCGAAGAGGAGAGGATATTTGCTTTTACAAAAAAAAAAAGTGAAAAGCAAAAACAGTGTTCAACATTTTTTTTTTTAGCAGCAGCTGTGATAGAGGCAATGCCCTCACGCCCCACCTTCAACCCCACCCCACCCCTGAGAGTGGCATCGCCTCCAAATCCTTCCCCTTCCCCCGGGAAGTACACTCAGCATCTCAGCGTCAAGTCACCAATGGCTTTGAACTGTTTCTGTGAGCATCTATGCTTTACCTCGATTTATTTTGTGCATCTGTTAGGTCATTGCATCTTCACTTTACACCATTTCCACTTAGGGAAGGTTTCACAGGAACACACTACTTTCAGATAGCGGGGAAACCTGTATTACCCTCCTTTTACAGGTAAAGAAAAACTAAAAGCCTAAACTAATTGCATAGTCTTGTAATGGGTGCCATAGTCTTGTAATGGGGGCCATGGACTAGGCTCCGTGCTTTTTTATTCCTTGCCAATTTTTTTCTACTTAAGAAAGGTCGTTGAGTGTGGCTTTTTTTTTTTTTTGTGGTACGCGGGCCTCTCACTGCTGTGGCCTCTTCCGTTGCGGAGCACAGGCTCCGGACGCGCAGGCTCAGCGGCCATGGCTCACGGGCCCAGCTGCTCCGCGGAATGTGGGATCTTCCCGGACCGGGGCACGAACCCAGTCCCCTGAATCGGCAGGCGGACTCTCAACCACTGCGCCACCAGGGAAGCCTGAGTGTGGCTTTTTATACTCTAAAAATAAGGCAATTATTAAATTTCAAGAAAGATTGAATTTCTGGAAATTTAAACTCCTCATACCCTAAGGAGTAAAGCATTAACAGGGGAGAAATCATGGCGTTTTACCCTTCTCACCCCAACCTCCTTCAGAGGGAATTAGGCTCATTTTCCCTCCTCTAGCTACCAATTTCCTCGTTACATAAAACAAATTTTAAATTAAAGTAACTTAGAAAACGAAAAGCGGGGACCTGAAAAGGGGAGTATGATAGGATTTGTCTCCAAATTATGATTTCAATGAATAATTTGGGACTTAAAGATGACTAAAGGTCTGGGTTTTGACCAGAACCTAGCTTTGTTTCCAGCAGGTGTATTCCAAGGGTGCTTTTAGCTTGCTAAGTCCACACATCTCTGCCCTGATGGAAGCTGCTTTTTTACGTCTGAAGAGCTTTCTACTTCAATGGTGATTTGAGGTACTTTGAGCTGGAAGTCTGCACTTCTGAAAAGAATGAAACTGGAAACCAAATAAGAAGAGAGCTAGCTTCTCTGTGTGAGAGCAGAAGCTTTTAACTTGGGCCCCAGGGAACCTCAATTAGAATCAAGCAGCACAGCCTCAGGGAAGCATATGTATTCCAGGGCACTCTCCTCTATCCCACCCTTCAGCCAACCTTTAGTATTTCCTCTGTATTTTTGTCACCGAGTCCAAGCTCGTACGGCTCGCTGCATGACAGGCCAATGATCGAGAAATGGTGTTGAGGCAAGAAAGAACGACTTTATTTGGAAAGTCAGCAGAGGGAAGATGGTGGACTAGTGTCCCAAAGAACCATCTTTCCCGGGTTTGGGTCTGAGATGAGGCTGTCACCAAATGTACCACCTGTAAATAGAAAGGGCAGAGTGAAAATAACATGAGCATATGTATTAGGCATTTAACTGCACAGCCAGAAAGAAAAACTTAGAGCTTTTTTTTTTTATGTACAGCAAGTTCTAATTAGTTGTCCATTTTATATATTAGTGTATATAGGTCAATCCCAATTTCCCAAAATTAGAGCTTTTACTTACCTTCTTGGAGTCCTTGGATAAAACATATGTTCCATACTTCAGCTTCCTTATCTGCCAAACAGAGACTCAAAAATAATCTGGGATAATTTTGAAGTACATTGAAATATTGAGCTAGTGTTTGTTCTCTGGAAAATGAGAGACATACATGAGACGGATTAGCTCAAGATGGCAGAGTAGAAGGATGTACACTCACCCCTTCTTACAAGAACACTGGAATCACAACTAACTGCTGAACAACCATCAACAAAGAAACACTGAAAGCTACCAAAAAAGATACCCTACATCCAAGGATAAAGGGGAAGCCATGGTGAGAAGGTAGGAGGCACGCAATTGTGATAGAATCAAGTCCCATACCCACAGACTGGAGAACAGTTGTACCACAGAAGGTCTCCAACTAGAGTGAAAGTTCTGAGTCCCACATTAGGCTTCTCAGCCTGGAGGTCTGGCAACAGGAGGAGGAGCCCCCAGAGAATTTGGCTTTAAAGGCCAGTGGGATTTGATTCCAGGACTTCCACAGGACTGGGGGAAACGGAAACTCCACTCTTGGAGGGCACACACAAAGTCTTGTGCGCACTAGAACCCAGGGGAAGGAGCAGTGACCCCATAGGAGACTGAGTGAAACCTACCTGCTAGTGTTGGAGGGTCTCCTGCAGAGGCGGGGGGCAGCTGTGGCTCACCAAGGGACAAAGACACTGGCAGCAGCAGTCCTGGGAAATACTCATTGGCATGAGCCCTCCCGCAGGCCACCATTAGCCCCACCATTAGCCTGTAGGCTCCAGTGATGGGACGCCTCAGGCCAAACAATCAACAGGGAGGGAACACAGGCCCACCCAGCAGCAGAAGACAAGTAGATTAAAGTTTTACTGAGTATGGCCCTGCCCACCAGAGGGACAAGACCCAGCTCTACCCACCACCAGCCCCTCCCATCAGGAGTCTTGCACAGGCCTCTTAGATAGCCTTATCCACCAGAGGGCAGACAGCAGAAGCAAGAACTACAGTCCAGCAGCCTGCAGAATGAAAACCACATTCACAGAAAGTTAGATGAAATGAAATGGCAGAGGATTATATCCCAGATGAAGGAACAAGCTAAAACCCCCCAAAATAAACCAAGTGAAGTAGAGATAGGCAACCTCCCAGAAAAAGAATTCAGAATAACGATAGTGAAGATGATCCAGGAGCTTGGAAAAAGAATGGAGGCAGGTATCAAGAAGATGCAAGAAATGTTTAACAAAGACCTAGAAGAACTAAAGAACAAGCAAACAGAGATGAACAATACAGTAACTGAAATGAAAAATATACTAGAAGGAATCAATAGCAGAGTAACTGAGGCAGAAGAAGAGATAAATGACCTGGAAGACAGAATGGTGGAAATCACTACCACAGACCAGAATAAAGAAAAAGGAATGAAAATAAATGAAGACACTCTAAGAGAAATGTGGGACAGCATTAAATGCACAAACATTCACATTATAGGGAGTCTCAGAAGAAGAAGAGAGAGAGAAAGGGCCTGAGAAAATACTTGAAGGGATAATAGATAATATTCAAATAGATAATATTTGAAAATTTCCCTAACATGGGAAAGAAAACAGTCACCCAAGTCCAGGAAGCACAGAGTGTCCCAGGCAGGATAAAACCAAGGACAGGATAAACATTCCAAGGCGCATAGTAATCAAATTGTCAAAATTTAAAGACAAAGAAAAAATATTAAAACCAACAAGGGAAAAACAACAAATAACATATAAGGAAACTCCCATAAGGTTATCAGCTGACTTCTCAGCAGAAACTCTGCAGGCCAGAAAGGAGTGGTGTGATATATTTAAAGTGATGAAAGGGAAGAAGCTACAACAAAGAATACTCTACCCAGCAAGGCTCTCATTCAGATTTGATGGAGAAATCAAGAACTTTACAGACACACAAAAGTTAAGAGAATTCAGCACAATCAGAGAAGAAAAAGAAATAAAAGGAATCCAAATTGGAAAAGAAGTTAAACTGTCACTGTTTGCAGATGTCGTGATACTATACATAGAAAATCCTAAAGATGCTACCAGAAAACTATTCATCAATTAATTCGGTAAAGTTTCAGGTTACAATATTAATACACAAAAGTCTGTTGCATTTCTGTACACTAAAAACAAAAGATCAGAAGGAGAAATTCAAGAAACAATCCCATTTACCATTGCATCAAAAGAATGAAATACCTAAGAATAAACCAACCTAGGGAGACAAAAGACCTGTACTCTAGAAACTATAAGACACTGATGAAAGAAATCAAAGACAACACAAACAGATGGAAAGATATACCATGTTCTTGGATTGGAAGAATCAATATTTTCAAAATGACTATACTACCCAAGATAATCTACAGATTCAATGCAATCCCTATCAAATTACCAATGGCATTTTTCACAGAACTAGAACAAAAAATGTTAAAATTTGTAAGGAGGCACAAAAGACCCCAAATAGCCAAAGCAGTCTTGAGAAAGAAAAACAGAGCTGGAGGAATCAAGCTCCCTGACTTCAGACTATATTACAAAGCTACAGTAATCAAAACAATATGGTACTGGCACAAAAATAGAACTATAGATCAATGGAACAAGATAGAAAGCCCAGAATTAACCCACTCACCTATGGTCAATTTATGACAAAGGAGGCAAGATGGTACAATGGAGGAAAGACAGTCTCTTCAATAAATGATGCTGGGAAAACTGCATAGCTACTTGTGAAAAAATGAAATTAGAACATTCTTTAACACCACACACAAAAATAAATTCAAAATGGGTTAAAGACCTAAATGTGATGCAAGACATTATAAAACTCTTAGAGGAGAACATAGGGAGAACACTCTCTGACATAAATCACAGAAAGATCTTTTTTGATCCACCTTCCAGACCAATGGAAATGAAAACAAAAATAAACAATTGGGACCTAATTAAACTCAAAAGCGTTTGCACAGCAAAGGAAACCATAAATGAAATGAAAAGACAACCCACGGAATGGGAGAAATATTTGCAAATGATATGAACAACAAGAGATTAGTCTCCAAAATTTACAACAGCTCATGTGGCTTAATATCATCAAAACAAACAACCCAGTGAAAAAATGGGCAGAAGACCTAAATAGACAGTTCTCTAAGGAAGACGTACAGATGGCCAAGAAGCACATGAAAAGATGTTCAACATTGTTAATTATTAGAGAAATGCAAGTCAAAACTACAATGAGATATCACTTCACACTAGTCAAAATGGTTGTCATCAAAAATCTACAAACAACAAATGCTGGAGAGGGTGTGGAGAGAAGGGAACCCTCCTACACTGTTGGTGGGAATGTAAATTGGTACAGCTCCTATGGAGAACAGTATGGAGGTTCCTTAAAAAACTAAAAGTAGAGCTACCATATGATCCCATAATCCCACTCCTGGACATTTATCCTGAGAAAAACATGGTCCAGAAGGATACATGCACCCCAGTGTTCATTGCAGCACTGTTTACAATAGCCAAGACATGGGAACAACCTAATATCCATCCACAGAGGTATGAATAAAGAAGATATGGTACATATATACAATGGAATATTACTCAGCCAATATAAAGAATGAAATAATGCCATTTGCAGCAACATGGATGGATCTAGAGATTGTCATAGTGAGTGAAGTAAGTCAGACAGAGAAAGAGAAATATTGTACGATATTGCTTATATGTGGAATCTAAAAAGAAATGATACAAATGAACTTATTTACAAAATAGAAACAGACTCAGGGACTTAGAGAATGAACTTATGGTTACCGGGGGTGAAGGGCAGGGGGAAGGGATAGTTAGGGAGTTTGGGATTGACGTGTACACACTCCTATACTTAAAATTGATAACCACGGAGGACCTACTGTATAACACAGGAAACTCTGCTTAATATTATGTAACAACCTAAATGGGAAAAGAATTTGAAAAAGGATACATGTATATGTATAACTGAATCAGTTTGCTGTATATCTGAAACTATCACAACATTGTTAATCAATTATACTCCAATATAAAATAATAAGTTAAAAAAATGAGAGTCATGTAGAGGAATAGGTACAATTAACTTCAAAGGTGGCTCCTGAGAATGGCCAGAGGTCAGTGATGGCAGATTTGCAGTGGGGTTTAATAATTAAAGGTATGATGCGGAGGCAAATGCCAGTGATTTCCTAGTATGAAGCCAGATGAAATCGTTGTCAGGTTTGCATCTAAACTACTGCTTCTTACTTTCAGAGAAGGATGCATCTGCCCACCGTTTAGATGGGTTGCCATGTGCCACAAATATTCCTGAGATTCTACATTGGGTAGGAGTTTGATTAAGATGATTTAGAGATATGAAGAAGGGGATGGAAACTGGAATAGTATTTATCTGTCAAATATAGTTCTTGTAGTAAGAGAGGAGGGTAATTTGCAGTGCAGAAAACATGCATTGTTTAACCCTGTGTGAAGCCAACATTCAGCATCCAGGATTGAGCTACTTCATGAATATCACACTGCCTTTCTCTTTCAGAGTGTTCAGTCTGTGGACATTTTGTATTCTATTATAGATTTGGTAAATGAATATGTAGAATGTTTTAAATTTTGGCCAACTATGGGGAATGCTGGATTCAATTGTTTTCTCAATATAGGTTAACATCTATACTTTTCAAAGAAATGTTTCAATGTACTAAATGCTTTCTGAAGACATACGAAAATAGAGATTAATAAAAATGATTAAAGTGAGTATATGTACAACTGAAAAAAAAAGAAAAGTGGCTATAGAAACTTAAAAAAATTATTTAAATCATCTTCAGTTTTTGAGTAATGCTTTGTAGTTTTCAGCATAAACATTTGCACATGTATTGCCTGTTATACCCCTCAGTATTTCAAAATTTTAATATTATTTCAAATGGTACTAATTTTTAAAGTTCGCTTTCTAATTGTTTACTGTTTAGAAGTACAGTAGATTTTATATATTAATCATGTATAATGCAAACTTAATAAACTCACTAGAACTTTAAAGGAAGTGATTGAATTGAATCTATTTGAAATTGTAAGTTGTTACAAACAACATAATTGTTTTTTATTTTTCACGTTAGATATATTGTTGAAGTAGAGTTGATCTGCAATATTATATTAGTTTCATGTGTACAGCATAGTGATTCAGTACTTTTATAGATTATGCTCCATTTAAAGTTATTACAAAGTCTTGATTATATCTCCCTGCACTGTACAATATATCCTTGTAGCTTATTTTTTTTATACATGGTAGTTGTATCTCTTAATTCCAACCCCTAGCGTGCCCCTCATTTTTCCCTCCCCCACTGGTATCCACCAGTTTGTTTTCTGTATCTGTGAGCCTGTTTCTGTTTTCTTATATACATTTCTTTTATGTTTTATATTCCACATGTAAATGTATAGAGTATTTGTCTTTCTCTGTCTGCCTTATTTCACTAAGCATAATCATCTCTAGGTTCATCCACATTGACTCAAATCAAAGAAGTTCATTCTTTTTTATGGCTGAGTAATAGTCCATTGTGTGTGTGTATGTGAGTGTGTGTATGGAATATATATCACATCTTCTTTATCCATTAATCCGCTGATGGACACTTGGTTGCTTCCGTATCTTGGCTATTGTAAATAATGCTGCTATGACCATTGGGTGCATGTATCTTTTGAAATTAATGTTTTCTCTTTTTCTGGATATATACCCAGGAGTGGAATCGCTGGATCATATGGTATGTTTTTTTTTAGTCTTTTGAGGAACCTCCATATGGTTTTTCACAGTGACTAGATGAATTTACATTCCCACCAACACGGCACAAGAGCTCCCTTTTCTCACATCCTTGCCAACATTTGTTATTTGTAGACTTCTGATGGTAGCCATTCTCACAGTTGTGAGGTTATAACTCATTCTGGTTTTGATTTGCACTTCTCTGATGATTTGTAATGTTGAGCATCTTTTCATGTCTGTTGGCCATCTGTATGTCTTCTTTGGAAAAATGTGTATTCATGTTTTTTGCCCATTTTTTATTTTTTTATATTGAATTGTATGAGCTGCTTGTATATTTTCCATATTAACCCCTTGTTTGTCACATCATTTGCAAATATTTTCGACCATTCAGTAGGTTGTCTTTTCATTGTCAATGGTTTCCTTTGCTGTGCAAAAGCCTTTAAGTTAAATTAAGTCCTATTTGTTTATTTTTACTTTTGTTTCCTTTGCCTTGGAGTCAGATCAAAAAAATATTGCTATGATTTATGTCAAAGAGTGTTATATGTTTTCATGTAGAACTTTTATGTTTTCTGGTGTTACATTCATGTCTTTAATCCATTATGACTTTATTTTTGTATAAGGTGTGAGGAAATGTTCTAATCTCATTCTTTTACATGTAGCTTCTCAGTTTTCCCAGCACCACTTATTGAAGGGACTGTTTTTTCTCCATTGTATATTCTTGCCTCCCTTTTTTTGCATCCTTTTTTGTTGTTGTAGATTAATTGAACATAGGTTCGTGGGTTTATTTCTGGGCTCTCTATTCTCTTCCATTGATCTACGTGTCTGTTTTTGTGCCAGTACCATGCTATTTTGATTACTATAGCATTGTAGTATAGTTTGAAGTCAGGAAGCATGGTGCCTCTGGCTTTGTTCTTTTTTCTCAAGTTTGCTTTGGCAAATGATGGTCTTTTGTGGGTCCACATAAATCTTAGAATTATTTGTTATAGTTCTGTGAAAAGTATCATGGGTATTTTGATAGGGTTTGCATTAAATATATCGATTGCTTAGGGTGGGATAGCCATCTTAGCAATATTAATTCTTCCAATCTGTCAACCCAGGATATCTTTCCATTCTTGTTATCATCTTCAATTTCCTTCATCAGTGTTTTGTAGTTTTCAAAGTATAGGTCATTCACCTCCTTGGTTAAGTTTATTCCTAGGTATTTATTTTCTTTAATGCAATTTTAATCGAATTTTTTTTTTTGCTCTCTTTCTGATAGTTCATTATTAGTGTATAGAAAAGCAACACATTTCTGTATATTAATCTTGTATTGTGCAGTTTTGCTTAACTCATTTATTAGTTCTAGTAGTTTTTTGGTGGAGTCTTTAGGGTTTTCTATACATAGTGTCATGTCATCTGCAAATAGTGACAGTTTTACTTCTTCCCTTCCAATTTGGATGCGTTTTATCTCTTTTTCTTGTCTGATTGCTGTGGCTAGGACATCCAATACTATGTTAAATAGAAGTATCAAGAGTGGGCATCCTTGTCTTGTTCCCAACTTCAGTGGAAAGGCCTTCAGCATTTCACCATTGAGTTTGTTGTTAGCTGTGGGTTTGTCACAAATGATCTTTATTTTGTTGAGATACGTTCCCTCTATACCAACTTTGATGAGGATTTTTATCATGAATGGATGTTGAATTTTGTCAAATGTTGACAAATAACATAATTGGAAGTGACCTCATTTGTTAATGTTTATGCTTCTGTAATTGCTTGGTTTACCTATAAACCTGGGGATGCTGCAATGGTTTGCTTTGGTGACATCATTTATCTAGATTTCTTGGACGCTTAACAAAGTTTAGCATTATAAATATTCTGATTTTTCATTTGAAATTTTGGTTTATTTTTTTATCATCTTTATTTAGTGTTTTCTCACACCCTTTATCCTTGAGTGACTGTAGGACTTTCTGTGACTAAAACAGCTGTTTGGTCCTTTGAAAACAGGCTCACCTTTCGATGTCCCCTCATCATAATGTGTCCAAGGCCGGGAGGAACCCTCATAGAAACTTGTTTCATTTTTCTAAGTGTAAATTTAAAATATTGAACAAAGCACCCAACTAACACCCTCTTACAAGTTATAACGGGAAAAAATTAGCAATGTGTGTGCCATCCAGTGACATGCTAAATATAAAGTTTTAAAATTTAGGAACAATGTATCTAGAAAGCAGTTACTTCACAGACATCAGCTTCTCTGTAGGATGTATTGCTTGTCTTGTCTCTTTAGAAAAATAATTTTAGGTGGTACTATTTAAAAATAAGTGAACCCCTTTCTTTATCCAGAGCATAGATAGTGCTTTAAATAGATAAAATCACCAGTTTTTTAAAAAAAATGTGAATAGATAATGTTCATAATATATAAGTTTGCTTATGTTTAAAGTTCTAAGTGATACATTTGTGGAAAATTATCAAACCAAGAAGGAAATTAATGTGTTTTCAATTCTAGGAAAGCACTGTTATCAATGTGAGGGCACAGTACAGAACTCAGCCAATTTGTGACACAAAAAGTAAAGCAGTTAGAATAGCAGAGCAGCAGTCTCATTTGCCCTAGGTTGTTCTTTTCTCTAAGTGTAGCCAAGAGCTTAGCACTCTGAAATCCATCCTGTACCAGACAGCAGCACAAAAGCAACAGGGGACATAGGGAGCAAAGGAAGGTGCCTGGCTTTAGTTGAGGTTCCCTAGGCTGCTGGTTTGGTCTGGGCTGTTTCAGGGGACACAGAAGGGAAAGAGGGCCATGTAGAGGAGTCCCCGTTTATCAATGCTGTGGCATATCTACTACCTTTGCACCTAGAAAAGTGGTCTGGAATCCTGGGGTTTCATCTTCATGCCTCCTTAGGGGAAGATAATGGGAAGAGGGAGTCTTTGTGGAGACATTTTATTTCCCCTTAGAGACCAAAAAGTTGTAGTAGATACCATTCTAAAACACTGATATGTTTGTGTCATTCTTCTGTTTCAAACTCTTCTATGAACTTCAGTTTTCTAGAGTCAAGTCCATCATGTTTAGCACGCCATTTTTGTTGCTTCTCTTACCTTTACTCTAACCTATTTACTATATAATCCAGCCCCACTGGGGTCTTGCCATATCCTGAATATATTCTGTTCCTCCTCCCCCCATCCCAAGGCTGACACTGGCTCTTGCCTACCCAATGAACATCCTGCTTTCCCCTCGTATATTCCTTTCCTGCTATAAGAACCTTGATTTGTTAGCCAGTGGCTAGAGATCCTATGTTGTGAGGGTACGTAGACCCTTTAGCCATATTCAAGAGATTATCCATATTAGCCTGAGTCACCATGATATCACTTTTCCTTTGACTCAATACTGAACAATGAGATATAAGGAGAGATCAGCTGGGGGGGAATTTGTTAAAACATTGGATTTTCTAACACAAGGGACACCTGCTGCTAATCTTGCACTTTATACCTTCTTACTAATTGAACACAGATGTGATTTCTGGAGACATGGCAGCCCTCTTGTGACAATGAAACACCAAACATAAAAACAAAAAATTAAAGCTGAGGGTGATGGAGAGTAAATTAGAGCCTTGGTATGTAATGATATCTTGAAGTGTCTGTACCAATTCTGAGATACCTTCTTTTATATTTATTGTTAAGTTAGCTTTACATGACATTTTGATCTAAGATACTATTAATAGACTCTCTGTTCTTGTAGCTGGAAGCATTTCTTCACAGTTGTGCATTTGCCATCACTTCTGTAGCGTCCTTCCTCACATACCAGCTGTAGAAATTCAATTATCTTTGGTATAAGAGTTCAATTAGGGTTCAACTAGGAGTATGTAGAATGAAAATTTTATTAGAGGAATTAGACCTCAAAAATATATGGGAGGGAATGAGGAAAAGAAGATGCAAAAAGGATCAAAGAAAAATCACCAACCAGAGAGGGTGTTAGTGAATGGTGTTGAACTGGTAGGAAACCAGGCACATCCAACTGCTGGAGTAGATCTTCCAAAGAATATAATGAAAGTTGAAGTTCAAGAGTGAGTAATGGACGGGGAGGGAGGGAGGAAATAGAGAAATATTTAGCTCTCAGATCACTACACACAGATATGCCAAGGATGGCATTTTGAGTTTTGTTTTTTGGGTTTTTTTGGGGGGGCCATGCTATGTGGATTGTGGGATTTTAGTTCCCTGACCAGGGATCGAACCCACGCCCTTGGCAGTGAAAGTGCAGAGTCCTAACCACTGGACGGTCAGATGCCAAGGAGGGGACAGGATTTGTAGTATTGCTAAAAGCATGGAGCTGGAGCTAAAGTGCCAAAGAGTTGTCTGGTTCCTGTGAAGACGTAGTGTCACTAGGTGCAAAAAATGAGTGGAGTTAGCACCAAGATATCTAGAAATTATACAAGGATATGAAAGAGCCTCTAAAATAGCTATGTTTAAACTATTAAAATAGATAAAATGGAGATAAGCCATAATGGAAGAATACAATCTTGTTAAAGTTAATGGATTTTACACTTTACGGCATTTGAATTAATTTCTATTTTTATTTCAATAGTCACAGGCAGCCAGTGATTGTTACTGTATTAGAGAGGTCTTAGATAATTTTGTATTCTTAAATGGTTGTAGAATAATCACTTCTTTGCTTCTTTCACTTTTGTCATTTGAAGTTCTGGGAGAAAGACATCCTTTCCCATTAAAAAGTTGATTTGTTTACATAATAATAGGCATCAGGTTTTGAAAATTGAAGTGCAGCAACTCTGAGATTGACTCTCATGAGACATTAGAAGGAGAGAAAAATGGGAAATGCACTTCTGTTTTGTTATAGCTCAAAAGAAGATTTTCTAAGGCTTTTCTGAAGCTGTTGCCAACTCACAAACTATGTTGTACAAATCTGTAGTGACTTCATTATCTGTTACCTGTTATCGCCTTGTTGAACTAAAATAAACTGTTGTGTTATGTGACCTATAAAATGGTATTAAGCATTTTATTACTTGCTTTGCTGTCAACTTGAACGTAAGACAGTTACTAAAGATTACATGGAGAAGATTTAGAGGATTACAAATGTTATTTTACAGAGCTGACAGGTTGCCCTTAATGTCTCCAGTCATAAAAGACAAGAAACGGGATAAATCTGAAGCCAGTGATATAAACTCAACGGGCAATGTGATGAATAGAACACAGACACAAGTAATCTTCTTTTCCATATTCCCTTTTGTTTTTCTGATGCCTATGCCATTACTTTAACAGTTTCTAAATTATGTAAATTAGAAAGCAGGAACACTAAAAGAGTACTTCCACAGAGGGGAAGAATGCTTCTTTACAGTCGCATTAGATGCCTGAGTGTGATCTAGACTTTCATCATCCACTGCAGATCATTGATAGATTTGTGTATATTGAAGAATCCTTGCATTCCTGGAATAAACCCCACTTGATCCACTGCTGAATTTATGGATGTTGGAAAGTAGGGAAACTAAACAGGAATGGGGCACGTCTGATGATAGACATCATTGATAGTGTGAAGAAACCAGTAGAGGTGAAATTTATTTAGCAACTTGGATTATGTTTCCGAAGAGATGTATTTTCAGTTTCTTGTTTAAATGACATTTATGCTCAATCTCAGGTCCTGAGCCACCAACTAGGAAACGTGAGCTAAACGTAAATAGCTAAGTGCACGCCACTTACCTTCATAGGTGTTCCTCCTGAACTGCATTTCTTCTTCTGGTCTAGTTACTGCTAACAACAAAGCTGCCCTGCTTTTACAGTGCCCCCTGGTGCACAGGTAGGGAATCATCTCACCCAGCATCTTTTCACCTTCATCGCACCCAGCATCTTTTCACCTTTTTTTTCCCCCTTAGGAACACAGAAGGCTATATCATTTTTGTCCTTTCTTTCATATTTGATTTTTCAAAACTACAATTGTCTCGTAAAGGGTCTATTTTTTTCTCCTATCTGGAAATATCTTTTAACTCTATCCCAACTTACTGAATGGGCTGAACATAATACACCACAGAAACAGATTGCATTTTTTTTCTCCCATCATTCCTTTCAACCTTTCTCTGTTGGCTCTCCTTTCCCTGGCACTGAAGGCATCTCAGCAAGATACAGTAGCCCTCGTCATTTTCAATTATAAGAACAATCTTATTTTTTGATAATCCTCACTCTCAGGGATAAACAATCCTTAGGTGATCCGATTTCAAAATTGAGCCTCAGATATTACTCGGATTCCCCCAGTCCACTTAGACAAGACTGTGATCTGTTTTATTTTTTCTCTCTCTCCCTTCTGACGTTTCCAGACTCAACGTAGCGAGTGTAGAGATTAAAAGAAAAAGGACAAAAATGTCTTTTATTCCTGGTACAATTTGTGGCTACTGGTCATGATAGGTATTTTGTGCTGGTTTTCTACTGCAGTGTATTTTATGTTCTTTGGAAACAACCTCCTTTGCCAGATTTCTGGTCTGTGTATTTGCCTAATTGGAACGATACATGCTCCAACTTACCACTTGCTTATTCTCACCCCCACTCCCTTCCTCAACAGATTGATCTGTTTGCTTTGCCCAAGCAAGCAAGGCCCTCCTTGATTAAGGTCCCATCAAGTTGGCTTACACCTGGATGCTGTCATACACCCACCTGCAGGGCCAACTCAGGTATCCCTGCCACACCAACATGGGAGTGCAGACCATAAACTCCTGTTGCCCTACTCTTTACTCTGCCATTGGGGAATGTTCCAGAGGCTTCCCACCTTCAGAACTTTCTGGAGAAGCAGGCACCAGTCTTCACAATCAAGCAGAGACAAGCTCTCGCAAGCACTCTAGACATCTGAGTTGGGTGTCGGTTTGACTGTTTCTGCAGCTTTGCAGGCATCTATCTAGCTGGTGTCTGGGGTATTTATTTCACCCTCTTAAAGGTCCTCCTCCTCTGTTAGTGCTTCTCTTGGCAGATCTCTCAAAGTCTTATGAGGAGGGCAAGAGAAAAGCCAAATAATTTCCTTACTTATTAATTCCAGAACACTAAACTCCTCTTCTGTATATAGTTAACATTTATATTTCTATTTACATCTACGCTTACTATATATTATTTATGTTTGTATTATATTTGTACTTATTGAATAAAGTTAGCATAAGGGCAGAAAGGCCAGTCTGGTCACCTTTTGGGGAAACTTGTTCGGTTTCCCCAAAAGGGAAGTGGAGGTGTATGGAGGGTGCTTCTAGCTATTGTTCGCATGTTTGAGGGCTTTAACCAGATCTCTGAGATAAGGGGCGAGACCCTTCAGCATTACGTTACATTTCTTCTTTGCCCTTTTTTCTTTTCTTTTTTTTTTTTTTTAAGTTTAAGGGTTTTCTTATCAAAGTCTTGTAAAACAATTTCAGAAACTGTACACCAACATGGCACAGACTATAGTACTTTTGTTTTTACTGCACAAAAGTGAAGCTTGGAAACTCCTGTAAGAAAACAGTTGCCTAACTACTTTGCATTTCACATGGAATCACTGTGTGCCCCAGATTACTACTGTAGTAACAGTAACACAAAATTGATTGGTTTTATACAACTTGAGATCAACTAAAAAGTACATTATCAAGTAGATTTGTCTTATTTTTAAAAGCATATGAAGGTCAATTTAAAATGCACTATCCCCCTTTTCCAACGAGATTAAAACAGATTAATAAAAGTGGAAAATTGAAAATCAGGACAAGAGATAACTTTCTTTTACAGATGGACTTCAGGATAGGCAGATAACTTTCACTGATGTAGATGTTCAATAAATTATTTTAGGAAAAAAAATTCCCAAACATCTTATGAAAAAGTATACAGCTCTACCTAAAAATATGCTATTTACGTACTGCCAAAGACAGTTTCATTTGAAATCTTGTTTCTGTAATTAAAGTCTAATTATAGCCATCAAAAAAGGTTAGTGCATATATAACCTTTCAAAGTTAAACAAAAGCCACAAAATTTTAGCCGCAAGGCTTAAAGGATTATCTGTTTCAAATGCTCATTTCCGGTTGTAACTACAAGAATGTTAATTTGTCATATCAACAAACAAGACCGTAAGGAGATCCATCATGTTGGAGGATTTGAATGGCATTTAGGATATTCCTGCCACAATTAACATGCAATCAGGGCATTCTCTACATGGCTCTATTATGGCAATGAATCAAATTCTAGAAATACTGTAAGTAAACTTAATAAAGGAGATCATACAACATAAACGATCCATGCCTACTGTAGATGCGTGCAGCTTTTCATTTTTGTTATGAAGCAGACCCAGAATAGTAAAACTGCTTGTTTACTCAATCAGATTTCTACCTGTCAAGAATCGGTTACTCATGTATCATTTTTCTAAAAGCTTTTGGATGTAAATAACTAATATCAACATCAAGAGCTTTATAACCATTTATGACTCAGAGCTGTATACATCTAGATTTGCGATGAACAAATACAGCATTAAGAAATCACACAGCGGAATGACACTGATGCATGTATACAGTTGGATTCCCACAGAGGCAGTATTCAGTCACTCATATACATGTCTTCTTCTTGAGATCATCCACATTCACTTTGGATTCTCTTAGTGAATCACCAGTTCCCTTTTCCACAGAACATTCTTTTGTCTTTGGAGAACCTGGTTCTTTTTGTTTCTTCTCCTCTTTTTTCTCTTTCTCGCTGTCATACCCTTGTTCCTCTTCATTGTAGTCCCACGTAACCTGTTTTACATCTTTATCACGCTCTGATTTTCTTTCCTGTTCCCTTTCCTTATCTTTACTTTTCTTCTTATTGCTTGTGGATCGTTCTCTTCCATCTCTGCTTCTTTCTTTGTCTTTATCTTTCTTCTTCTCCTTTTTCTGTCCGCTAGGGGATGGTGAGCGAGACAGTTTTCTTTTGGGAGACCTAGGCTTTTTAGGAGATCTTGTGCCACTACTGCTTCTTCGTCGTCATCTCTCTCTGCTTGCACTTCTGGAACATCTGGCTGTGCTGTAACTTTTTGGTGGTGTTTTAGAACATTTCTTTTCTTTGTCTTCTTTCTTTTTGTCTCTGTTTTTTGATGTGCTCCTTGACCTTCTACCCCTCTCTCCGGAATGAGATCTTCTCTGTCTTGGACTTTTGGATCATTGTCTACTCCTTGACTTAGAATGTGATCGCCTTCTTGATCTGCTTCTTTCTTTCTTTTTTTTTTTTGCGGTACACGGGCCTCTCATTGTCGTGGCCTCTTCCATTGCAGAGCACAGGCTCCGGACACGCAGGCTCAGCAGCCATGGCTCATGGGCCCAGCTGCTCCGTGGCATGTGGGATCCTCCTGGACCGGGGGCATGAACCCGTGTCCCCTGCATTGGCAGGTGGACTCTCAACCACTGCGCCACCAGGGAAGCCCTTGATCTGCTTCTTGACCACCTGTGCCTAGAAGATGAGGGAATCCTCCTCCTCCTAGAACATCATCTTGACCTCGAGTGCCTTCGTTTTTCTTCCTTCTTACCTGGTCATATAGCAGCAGAAATTAGGAAGTGTGCCTCTGGTACTCTCGTCGTGGCTTCCTCTATTTCTTTACTAGAGGTGTCTGATTTCAGACTTGGTGAAACAAGACGAGCAGCTACATGATTCAACTTGGGATCAACAGTACTCATAAGTTTCAGCCACTGATCGGCAGCAAGAGACTGAGAGTCCAAGTTTGCACCAGGAAGCCCAAGTGCAGCAAGGGCAGGACCAAGAGAGGAGCTCCCAAAGCAGCCAATGGAACAGCGCCAATCTGGGTAAGTGGGTTGGGGGTAGGCAGAAGTCGATCACCAGGCAGAAGACCTGCCACTGCATTAGCTGGTGCCAACAGAGACAAAGCCTTAGTCTCATTAGGAATAACTCCTTCTGCATATGGTACGACCATCAAAGCTCTGTCAACGAATCTAGCGTTTGTCAGATGCTGTGCGGCAACTGCTGAGTCTGGATCATGGAACGTAACAAAGCAGGCTCGGGACGAGAATGGCAAAGGCGGATCATCAGGCGGGAAGAGGTGCAGTTCGTCGATCTTCCCTAGGGAACCGAAGAGGGTCCGCATCTGCTCAGAGCTAGCGCAGATAGTCACCTGGATTATCTTGGTGCCGCTCCCTCCCCCGCCCCCTGGCCCACCGCTGAGGCCCGGGGCCCCAGTGCTGGGGACGATGGTAGTATTGCTTATGGCGCTGCTTGCCTACTCGCTCTCGAGCGAAGTAATTCCAAGACATAAGGCCAGCAACGAGAAGGGCTCCTCTGTCCTCCTGTCCCAGACACTGGCGGTGCTCTGTCTTTTAAGATGACCCATTGCAAACATCAGGAAAGTCTCTTTTAGTACCTTTGCTTTCTGTGTTTGTAACAAAAACAGAAGCAGTCATCACGTATTCAGATTTTAAGACATGGAGCAAACAGCTAAATGGTTTACAGGTATTATCTCATTGTGATCACAATAATTTTGAGAGGTCAGTCTTATATTCACTATTATATGGATATGAAAATCAAAGCTGGGAAAGGTTAACTAATTTATTTAAGAATTTACAGACAGCGAGAAGATTAACTTGGATTTGAACTCACATTTCTAAGATTCTAGAGGCCATGATCTTAATTCCGACATTATACTGTCAAAACATGATGGGTGCTTGCCTAGGTGAATTACCCTATTGATACACTAGCATTAAGGATACATTATTAAAGAAATTCATATAATAATCAACAAATTCTGTACTTTTTAATAGCTCTTAAAATTGTCCTTGAGTCACCATGCAGATTATCACAAAATCTCTGCCCCTCTGTGCTCCTCTAATTCCATTTCCTATTCCTAAAACAATAGCACGCAGGTTAGAGAACAATCTCTTTCCACTGCCCTCTGGGGGGACTAGCCTGCATTGCCTGAGGAACCTGAAATGACCTCCCTTAAGACTCAGTGCTGGGTGTCCTCACCACTCTGTTCCTCTAGACCCACAACTAGAGTGTAACGCCAGCAGACCCCTGAAGGTGAAGTGCGAAGTGAGACCCACGAGGAGGTGCAACTTGGGTTCTCCAGAAAGCAAATTCTGGGATGGAGATTTGCTTACAGGAAGTTTCTTGGGGCATGCTCTCAGGAGTAATAACTGTTAGAGGGAATAATTGGGCTGTGCTGCAGTCACAACAAAGGCCTCAGCCACCCCAGGGGAGAATTGGAGCTGGGAGGCCTATTCATAATTGCACAGCTGGGGGCAGGGAGCTGGACATTAAGTCCCATGTGAACCCGTCAGTGGATGCTGGCTGCCCCAAAAAAGGGGCTGTGATGTCGGGGAGGGCAGCTCTTTTCAACTGAGCATAATTCCTGGAGAAGGCTGAGATCAGGGCTGTCAGCAGGTGCATGCCCAGCAGATGGACACAATTCCTTCAGCCTCGGAGGGGCATCTGAGGACAGAATCCTCTACAAATATGCGTTCATTCTATTGTTATTTTCAATTTAACTACTTTGAGGGACTTTTTAAGTTTTCATAGGCTTCAGTGGGATTTCCAAGTATTATACTCTTTTTTCCTAGAAATTTTTATGAGAAAATCTATTTCAAATACAGTTTATGCACTAAGTTTTGTATCATGATGCATTTAGGAATCACGCTCTCTGTAACTGTGAGGCCTCACTGCATTTTCATCCATCTTTTGAGACAAGTGTAAACAAAGTGACATAATATGTTTGCAGGCTCCTTATTGAGGAAAAAGTAAGTAAATCAAAATTAGGGGCTGCCCTGGTGACACAGTGGTTGAGAGTCCGCCTGCCGATGCAGGGGACATGGGTTCGTGCCCCAGTCCGGGAAGATCCCACATGCCGCGGAGTGGCTGGGCCCGTGCGCCATGGCCGCTGAGCCTGCGCGTCCGGAGCCTGTGCTCCGCAACGGGAGAGGCCACAACAGTGAGAGGCCCGCATACCGCAAAAAAAAAAAAAATTAATTAATTAGGCAGTGTTCTAGTCATTGTGTACATATGATACATTGTTTAATCTTCACAGTAAATCGACGTGAGAGATAACATCATTTCCATTATTCAGAGGAAGAAACTGAGGTTCAGAAAAGTTAGAAATCAGGCAAAATTTCATATCAATGGTTGCTTTAGGAATTCCCTGTTTTAGGGAAAAAGGTGTATTATATGTCTGTATTAGTTATACATTGTTGTATAACAAGTCACCCCCAAATTAATGGATAAATAGTAAACTGTTATCATCTCATGTAATATCTGTGGGTCGTGGAAGTGGCTTAGTTGGGTGATTCTGGCTCAGGGTTCCTCATTCGGTTGGAGCTGAGATGTCCAAGGAACAATATGGAGACTAGGATGGTTAAAATGTTGGAAGGGAGTTATAAGCAGTGTGGCTACAGTCACTGAAAGCCTTGACCAGGGCAGGAAGATGCACTTCGGCTGTTGGTTGGAGGCCTCAGTTACTTGCTGCATGGACGTCCCCGAAGGGCTGCTTGTATGTTCTCACCACATGGTAGTTGGTGATAGAGCAGGAGGAAGCTGCAGTGTCTTCAAGGACCTAGTCTCACAAGTCCCACACAGTCCATTAGGGGCAGTGGAGATGGGCCACACTTTGGGGATGGGAGGCAGTTGACTAATTTAAAAATTTGTAGACATATTTTAAAACCATCACAACATTAAGTATGTTAAAGTAGAGTGTATGCTTTATTTACAAAATTATCATCACAAATTGGGCACATTATAATTGAACCAACTTTCTTCTTTATTTTTAATTGGAGTATAGTTGACTTACAATATTGCATTAGTTTCTGGTGTACAGCAAAGTGATCTAGTTATATATATATATATAGCCATTTTCTTTTCATATCCTTTTCTATCATGGTTTATTACAATATACTGAATATCATTCCTTGTGCTATACAGTAGGACTTTGTTGTTTATCTATTTTATATATAGTAGTGTGTATATGTTAATCCCTAACTCCTAATTTATTTCTCCTTCACCCCCTCTCCCCTTTGGTAACCATAAACTGTTTTCTATGTGTGTGAGTCTGTTTGTATTTTGTAAATAAGTTCATTAGTGTCATATTTTAGATTCCACATATAAGTGATATCATATAGCATTTGCCTTTCTCTGTCTGAGTTACTTCACTTAGTATGATAATCTCTAGGTCCATCCATGTTGTTCTAAATGGCATTATTTCATTGTTTTCTATGGATGAGTAATATTTCATTGTATATATATATATACCACATCTTCTTTATCCATTCATAAACATTTAGATTCCTTCCAGGTCTTGGCTATTGTAAATAGTACTTCTATGAACATTGGGGTGCATGTACCTTTTCAAATTACAGTTTTCTCCAGATATATGCCCAGGAGTGGATCATATGGCAACTCTATTTTTAGTTTTTAAAGGAACCTCCATACTGTTTTCCATAGTGGCTGCAGCAATTTACATTCCCATCAACAGTGTAGGAGGTTGAACCAAATTTCTTGATTGCTACAAGAAGCAGGCCTTTTATATGGCAATATTTTCTTAGTTGTGAATATAGATTTTCTCATGTACAATGTTATGAAGTGGAATGAATGTTCATTCTTTATGGAAATTTTGAATATTTTAAGTATTAAAAGATTGTCTTAATGTAGCAATAAATGTTTTCATGTTTAAAATTATTTTATTCATGAGTTTATCCAGTGATTATTTATTGAGGGCATGCTATTCACCAGTACTGTTCTAGGTGCTGGGGTTAAGGCAACAAACAACACAGGAATCACGATATACCTTCATACGTCTTGCATTTTTATGGCAGAGATGAGCAACAGCAAGTGACCAGATGATTACAAGTAATCTAGATTGTTAGCTATGAGTCAGGGTACAGTAACAGCTGGTGGAGTGTCTGTAGGCAGGGACCTTGGTAGGGGGTGGGGGGAGAGTAAGAGAGGGCACATTTTTGGTTAGCAAAGACCACCCCTGACAGGCTAACACTTGATATGCTCAAGGGACACTATGGAGGCTAGTGTGGCTGAAATGTTGGAAGGGAGTGACAAGAAATGAGGTTGGAAATGTGTCCAGGGACCAGATCCCAAGAGTCTTGGAGGCTATAGGCATTAAAGACTTTGAGTTTTACTTTAAGTGTTATATAAGCCAAGGGAGGCTTGAGAACAAGAGAATGATATGGTCTAACATACATTCTAAAAGCCAGATGCTTTTTGGAGAATAAACTCTAGTGAGATAGAAGTTCAAGCAGGACTCCCAGCTGGGAGATGACCCAGAATCCAGAGATGACAGTGTCTTAGAATAGGGAACAGGACAGGGGAGGGAAATGGTCAGACTCAGGTACATTTGTACAGGAGAGAAATAAAGGGGTAAAGGGTAACCCAAAGGCTCTGACCTCATGGCACTAGTCAGTTAATATATAAATGAGTACTTTTCTCTATAATTTATGCTCACTGCTGAAATGTTTTCAGACATTGCTTTTCCCCTTGAAGAAATTCAGAAAACAACTTAGTTTGAGAGAACATTCTTTACAACTACCAAGTTATTAAATTAACTTTTCCCCGTTACCCAAGCTTTAGTCACATTAATACTGCACTCAGAGAGTGAGAAATCGGTAAAGCCTTTAAATACCCATGATTATTAGTTCATATACGTTTATATAAAATTTGTTTAATAAAAGTATCAATATTTAATTTTAATTTGGTATGAAATGAAGTTTGTTATCCATTTTAAATTTCTTTTGATAACGTTTTTATACTTTAGGAGTCAAAATATTCTATGTCTGGTAATTGAATAATGAAGCACTTGGAAATGAACCTCAAAACTCTCTTCTTTAATTAATAGTCACTATTTTTGTAAAATTTCTCAAGTGGATGGCCTTTCTTATTAGATTTTCTCTTATTTTCTGATTGAGCAGTGCTAACCAAATAATAATCTATGTTATGTCATGTATTAAATATTCCAAACTTTATTTCTTCATGCTGTAGGGTCAGTAGTTTCCATGGATGTTAAAATGTTTTAAATGAGAATTAAAATGGATTCACTGTTCAAATAAGTTTTAGAAATATAAACAAAGTTTAAAAAATTTCCCAGAATTTTCTAGAGCATTCATTGTATCAATGTGCATTTTCTCTGTCCAAAGAGGAAGTACAATTTATATAACTAAAACTTATTGACCAAGTAATGGTTTAATTTCCCCTTTAGTAAAAGGCTTGCCTATCCTTTTCCCTTCATTAATATTACTCTATTCACTTACTTATGGAAA
Source organism: Neophocaena asiaeorientalis asiaeorientalis (assembly GCF_003031525.2). Classification (NCBI taxonomy): domain Eukaryota; kingdom Metazoa; phylum Chordata; class Mammalia; order Artiodactyla; family Phocoenidae; genus Neophocaena; species Neophocaena asiaeorientalis. The sequence goes on along the minus strand of NW_020172982.1, from coordinate 3,750,747 downwards.
ATAGAGTATATATTGATAGTGGATTGAAATTCACTTTGAACTTAATCATTATTATTCATTTTTTTCAATAAATATTTGTTGAGCACCTAGTATGGGTGTTTAGGGCCAGGGATACAGCAGTGAAAAAAATTGACATAATCTCTGATCTTGAGACTTTATATATGGTCTTCAAACTGAGTCCCCATATCTGCTGGAAGAGAAAAAGACATTCCCAGAAACTGATGAATGGTTTTTAGGGAATACAGTTCCAGATTTTCAACTCTGCATAATCTTTCCTAAAACGAATGTACCCGAGAAAGCTCTGCCAAACGGTTCCTGCCCACCCTCTTCTCCCCACAACCCTATCACAAAAGACATTTCTCTAGCTTTGCACAAGAAAAGGATACCATTACCCACCTCTTATCTCACTTATCTTACTTCAGTGCATTGTTTCATGGAGGAAAATCTTCCCAGCACCAGCCCCAGGTTGGTGTTGATGTTAAGAAAGCTAATAACCCTAATCCACTCGTTCTCGCTCAGAGCCCCACCCGCTCACACACACACACACACACACACACACACACACACGCTGTGTCTGTTGTTGTGTCTCCCTCTCCCTTCCTTCCTCCCCCTTTTCCTCCCTCTCTTACACACACACACACACATACTGTGTCTGTTGTTGTGTCTCCCTCTCCCTCCCTTCCTCGCCCTTTTCCTCCCTCTCTTACACACACACACACACACACACACACACACACACCTGTTACGTAAGTGAGAAGTTTGTTGTTTTATTAACTCTCAGTGCTGACCAGAAGGGCGGTCACCTCCAGGATCTCCAGAGTGCCACTGGGAGACATGACTCCTGATAGGTTAGTTCCTGAGCCAGGTCAGCAAGTAATTTCCTGGCTGCTTGGCTCTTCCCAATGTGATGTGTCATGTGGATGTTCTTTTCCTTCTTCTCAAATCAGAGCTAGTTGGAAGTTTAGGAGCCATTAAACTAAAACTCCTGTGAGCTCAACTACACTCCTGGCTAGTAAGCATCCCTGAAAAAGATGTTCAGAGGAAAAAACTGGCTTTAAGGGAAGATACCAAACTTCTTGCTCTGGTGGTAGGCAGTGGTCCATCCGTTACCTGGCAACAGTGATAGGGAAAACCACAGGACCTTAACCAACTATATGAAGGAAATTATAAACGAAGGTTAAAATTTCAAGTTGGCTTTCAGAAGCTCAGGTAACACATCATACATTTGAAATAGTGTAGATTTGCAATAAAAGTATTTAAAAATAATTTAAACTATTTAAGTTGTTTCAATGTCCTGACTATTGTAAATAGAGCTGCAATGAACGTTGTGGTACATGACTCTTTTTGAATTATGGTTTTCTCAGGGTATATGCCCAGTAGTGGGATTGCTGGGTCATATGGTAGTACTATTTTTAGTATCTGCCATACTGTTCTCCATAGTGGCTGTATCAATTATCATTCCCGCCAACAGTGCAAAAGGGTTCCCTTTTCTCATGTCCAATGATAGATGAATGGTTAAAGAATATGTGGTACATATATACAATGGAATATTACTCAGCCATAAAAAGGAACAAAATTGGGTCATTTGTAGAGATGTGGATGGACCTAGAGTCTGTCATACAGAGTTAAGTAAGCCAGAAAGAGAAAAACAAATATCATATATTAATGCATATATGTGGAATCTAGAAAAATGGTACAGATGAACCTATCTGCAGGGCAGGAATAGAGATGCAGATGTAGAGAACAGACATGTGGACACAGTGGGGGAAGGGGAAGTTGGGATGAATTGGGAGATTAGGTTTGACATCAATACACTACCTTGTGTAAAACAGATAGCTAGTGGGAAACCGCTGTATAGCACAGGGAGCTCAGGTCGGTGCTCTGTGATGACCTAGATGGGTGGGATGGGGGGGTGGGAGGGAGGTCCAAGAGGGAGGGGATATAGGTATACATAGAGCTGATTCACTTCACTGTACAACAGAAACTGACACAGCATTGTAAAGCCATATTACTCCAATCAAAACAAAAAGTGTTTAAAAATGTAAAGAGAACATATAGTAAGGTCCCTATTTTTTTTTTTTAATGTGGCATCCCTAAATTATTTAACTCTAAGAACTCTCAAATGAGCTCACGGCCCTGAAATATTGTTTGGCCACAGTCATTTGCCTGCCCCCACCATAAACTGCCCGCCTCCCATGCCCTGTGACCAATCAGGGTTGGAATCATAGCCTCACTTTACGGCACATCCGTTATCCAATTCTGTGAAGGGGCCATCGTTGTGTGAGGAGTGGGGAGAGCCGAGCCCGTTTTGCTGAGTCAGCAGTTCAGGAGTGTTGCTGCCTTAGCTTGAATCCTGGAGGCTTGGGTCCCAGGCAGCTGTTGATAATCCAAGGCAGCTTTTTGGAAGCAGCTCATATCAAATTCCCTTCCCCATTTCTTATTCTTCATTTAAGCTTCATTGAGTCCCCGCTCTTTTGAAATGAAAAGTGTGCTGACTAATACAGTTTGTTTTGTCCAACGAGAAAGTGGATGATACAGGGCCAATAATGTTGAATTATCAAAACATGAATTACAGGAATTTTAAGAAACCATCTCTCTTTCAACCAAACTACAATTCCTTCCTGCCCTCTGCCAGCTCCTGTAGCATTGCCTAAGGGTCCTGCATGATCAGTTGGAATTATTTGGAGTTCGTTTCTCCCTCCCTCCCTCCCTCCCTTCCTTCTTTCTCTCCTTCCTTCCCTTCTTCATTTCTTTTCCATGATACTGCTTGATTGGAGTAAACAAGAATATGGCCTAAATGCCAGGCTTAGCAGATGCAAACCATGAATTATAATGATTTTTCCACCAGTCTTTATTTCAACTGATCTAATTATCTGCCAATTTGGTGTTTCCAGGGTGTGGAGGCCAGAAAAAGTAAATTGGGCTTAAAAAATGCTTTGGAGTAATTTACATCTGCTTTTAAGTAATCAGATTGCAATATCAGTTGATATAATAAAAACAAAATACTGATTTTCCTATTCCAAGTCCTTTTCCAAAGCAATTTATAATGATGTGATCTAACATATCATGTTGAATGTTTTGCTGTGTTCCAGGAACAGTGCTAGTCACTTTAAAATGATTATCTGATTTACTGCGTAGAAATTATGAGATAGGTATTATTCCTATTGTTATTTCTATTTTAAGAAGAATAAGCCTTGGGTGGGAAGAAAATGTCCTTAGATACTAAACACCTCTAAGTATGAAATGCACACTGTTGGTACCCCCCAAAAAAGTACAATATTTTGTTAACATTTTATAGGGATTCCATGTTGAAATGATACCGTTTTCGATATGTTGGGTGAAATAAAATTTGTAACTAAAGTTAAAAAAGAGAAAGAATAAGCTACAGTTGAGAGAATTTAATGAACCTGCCCAGGGTCACACAGCTAGCAAATGGCTTGGCTAGAATTCAAATCAGGTCGATGTATCTCTAGAGCCTGAGGTTTTACCACAGATATCTTACACAGGGTCACACAGCAAATGCTCAGATACGGTTGGTTAAATTATTAGTTTCAATATGTCATTTCACTGTGTTTCAGTTCACCTCTCTGCCACAGCTCCATGATGGATAGAGGAACCTTACTGGTTTGCCTTCTCATTCTGAGTGGCCATTGCCCATCCTGCCTGGGTGCCACCATGAGACACATGGAACTTATTTGAATGGAACCTGCAGGCTGTAGATGAGCCCAGCCAAACCCACTGAGATCAGCTGATTCCAACCTATTCAAACATGAGCATGAGAAGAAATGACAGTTGCTTTAACCCAATGAGGTTTTTTTTTTTTAAATTGAAGTATAGTCGATTTACAACGTTGTGTTAGTTTCAGGTGTACAGCAAAGTGATTCAGTTATACATATATATATATATTTTTTTTCAGATTCTTTTCCCTTAGGGGTTACTCCGAAATATTGAGTATAGTTCCCTGTGCTACACAGTAGGTCCTTGTTGGTGATCCATTTTATATATAGTAGTGTGTGTCTGTTAATCCCAAACTCTAATTTATCCTCCCCGCCTTCCCCTTTGATAACCATAAGTTGGTTTTCTATGTCTGTGAGTCTATTTCTGTTTTGTATATAAATTCATTTGTATCATTTTTTTTAGATTCCACAAATAAGTGATTTATGTTATTTGTCTTTGGCTTACTTCACTTAGTGTGATAATCTCCCTGTCCATCCATGTTGCTGCAGATGGCATTATTTCATTCCTTTTATGGCTGTGTAATATTCAGTTTTATACACCTACCACATCTTCTTTATCCGTTCAGTCCACTGAGATTTGCTGTGGTTTGTTACACAGCATTGTTATGACAATAAGTGACATGTTGCAGAAAAGGAATTAAGATGTTCAAAATGCACTGGCTGAATTTGGTCTGTAGACTTGGGTTTTTTGTTTATTTTGTTGTTTTGTTTTTTTGATCAGAATCATTTTAAACTTCTTTCTAATCTGAATGTCCTCAGGAGGACAGATACCCTCCAATGTGCTATGGTTCCCGAAACTCAAACCAGTTCTACCTGGGATTTCTTACATCCAGTTACATTCCCACCTACTTGGCCCTTGACAGAATTTCAGCTTGTGGTCTTTGCCATAGTCTGTAATGGAGAGGCCCTAAGCTTTCACCTGGTGTATATTTTATCTCCTCCTTGATTTAAATTTACTCTCTAGAGATCTGTATCACATATTGAATTTTTGGAGTAAGTCAGAAACCTGGATAGACTGTGAAAGTCAGTAGGAAATAGTCACTGTTTCGGGTTGTTTTTACTTAGTTTATTTTATATAAACATATATATTATATCACATTATACTATATTATATTGCAGTATAATGGATTCATAGAATTTTGGAATTTTATTTAGATATATAACATATTAAATATATGTAATATTCAATGGAATAATAGAATTATAAATTAGATTAGACCTGAAAATATAAGGCATTAAAAACTGCTTAGTTTACTTGGAAAAATTATGTGGCTTATATCTGTTTAATGATTTAATCACAAGTGGAAATCTTTACTATTGACATAGAGAAATCAAGTGAACTGTTAATTTATAGTACAGTTACAAGTATAATTTTTCCTTCAAATTCTTCAATTTTGGTCACATAAAAATTAATATAAATCTTAGTGATTGTTCTTTGTTTATTCAAAGTAGGTATAATTGAATATGTACATATATTTTCCAATTACCTGTTGGATACATGCAATATAATCTACAGTAAAGTTTTCCTTGGTTCAACTTTTCCTTTGTTTTTATGGGATAAGCCTTAAAACTTTTCCATAAAATAAATTACTTCTCCCAATACAATTTAATTTAGAAAATTACCTGTTTTTGACTATTTTACAATGTGCTCCAAACAGAAAACTGATCTGAGGACGACTCGACTCTATCCATCACAACTGGAATGTAACTTGTCTTGAATGAATTAATGAACAGATGATGGATTTCTTAAGGCATTAAAAGTAACTCATTCAGTAAACCTCACGGTATTTGCCATCACTTATGTGAATGAAAATGAAAGAAGAAAACATCACTGGAAGAGCAGGGAATTGCTTTCCTACCATGGTACTTCTCTGAGCATTCCAGATAGCAGACTTGGGGAAAAATGGCTGGGGGGTTGTCCATTTTAATTAAATGCCAGTGAACTACCTTAAACGAGATTTTAGTCAAGCCACAGTGTCCTTTGTATATGAACATATGTAGCAAAGGGCTGTCAAGGCATTGTGTTTTTAAGAGAATATCTCTATTGAGTATTCTGGTACAGAGAGAAAGACAGTGAGGAATAATAGTCCTGAAAACATATGGTTAATGAAATTGCAGCAGAAGTGAGCGGTTTTAGAAAAGTTTATCTGGTCTGCAACAATGCGTGTTGGTGCTTTGAATTGAAACCCTAAGTGAATATTTTCCTTTGACTCTTTCTTCTTAGTGGCCATTTGTTTATCCCACTTAGCAGATCCCCTGCTGCCCGCTCTACTGTCATTCTGGTTGGAACAGTTGTGCTGAGCTACTATCATCGGTTTTCTTCCTAGTTGAATCTGCCAAGGCTGACAATTATTATACTAAAAAGTGCTTGTTCAGTAATGTTCAGTCATTCAGATTACCTTCCTCATTAGTTTTCTTCCCTGGAGGCAGTGGATATGAACAGTCCCCAGCTCTTCACCTGGGGCTTAGAGATAGAGAAATTTGTTTAGATCTCAGTTATAATTCTATCTTTGATTAATGGCGAAGAGATCTGAGTCTCATTTCTCAGGAGCAGCTGAGGTCCCAAGTAGCCACATATAGACAACCTAGATATGACTTCAGTGTCTCCAAGCTTCACTGGCTTGAGGGAAAGTTCTGGAAACCAAAATACAGAGGGTAAAAAAAAAAAAAGTAGAAACAGGATGTTCTGAATAATTTTTAAAAGTGATTACAGTACTTTATACATAAAATTATTTTTAAATATCACCTAACCTCAGCGTTTGAAATGAGGTGGTATTAGAAAATTTGTTCATGAAGAGCTCATCTCTCTGAATCTCTAAATAACTTTCTGGCAACTGGAAATGAGGTGAAAATTGAAAGGGAGGTAGAAGCTTGTAGCTTTCTCTTCCCAACAAATACTGTGGAAGACGAAATTTGGTTTTGTGTTCTGGACTGAATCTCCTTCCCCATTTCTTAAAATCCCCTCCCCTTTAATTATCTCTTTTTTCTCTACTAGAAGTTTTCCGTGTGTGTGTGTGTGTGTGTGTGTGCGTGTGTGTGTGCGTGTGTGTGTGTGTGTGTGCTATATTTAAGTGCACAAAGCAGAGTCTTTACCTCTGCCCCCCACCATTTGGCATCATACATCTAATACCCTTTACAGTAAATCATGACAAGGAAGTTTCTGCATACAGCATCTCTTTCCATCATCAGAAGGACTAGTTCATTTTCTCTCTGACTCTCCTTCCTCACATTCAGCTGAAGTCCTCATCTTTTATATTTTTAAAGACTATTTTTTTAGAGCAGCTTTGGGTTCATAGCAAAGTTGAGAAGAAATTACAGATTTCACATATACTTGCTGCTCCTATGTATGCATTTGGGATATATAACCCAGAATGCTTTCTGCTTTGTCCTTTTTAAACTAAATGACAGTGGCTTCTGCTCTCTGAGTGGCAAAGATGTCAAGGAGATAACTGTGTGGCAGAGTCAGCCACAATGAGCTCCTCACTTTGAAGTTGTGTTCAGCTCTGGAACATTGCAAACTATAGCCTGTTAATAGGGTCCAGGAAATTGGAGAACTGCAACCTATCCTAGTTGTGAGAACTGGAATTTTAAATTAGTCTCTTGATTTGGTGATTGCAAAGCTCAGACCTCTCGCATAATGTAGAGTAAAAAAAAAAAAATGAGGTTGAATAGTTAGTATTTGACGCAAGTCTGTGATCTTCCAAAGAATCAAACAAGTCGTCTCAGACACAAGAGTTCATTTTGATTCTGAAGCTGTACAAATGTCTAGATGTTCTCTCTTAAATTGGATCTTTACAGTAACTTCAGTTACTGAGCCAATCTGAGCCCATATTAAGTATCCAAGTCACCCTGTTGGTTAATATTGAGCTTCCTGTCATCTGAAAAGCCCAAGACCTTTTTTTTTTTTTTTTCCTTGTTTGCGGTACACGGGCCTCTCACTGTTGTGGCCTCTCCCGTTGCGGAGCACAGGCTCCGGACGTGCAGGCTCAGCAGCCATGGCTCACGGGCCCAGCCGCTCCGCGGCACGTGGGATCTTCCCGGACCGGGGCACGAACCTGTGTCCCCTGCATCGGCAGGCGGACTCTCAACCCCTGCGCCACCAGGGAGGCCCCCAAGACCTTTTTAATATTTGTAATACTGTAGTTAAGCTATGTCTTCCACATTCTGTATTTTTGAAATTGTTTTGAATTTTGTTGCTATTATCAGTTATCGTGGTATATTTGCCTAATCTAACCCTCACTCACCGTTCTGTTAATCACATCTTCCTGATTTTTCTTTAGTGTTATCACCCTTCTCTAAGTTGTATTCATGTGTTTGTGAGGATTCATCCCCCTCTCTGAGCTGGGCATGGGATTCGTGTCAAGCCAATCAGATACCACAGTCCTCTGGCCACAGTCCAGTATTTCAGAGCCAATGATATACAGTTCTGGGTCATTTGTAGAGATGTTTCAAAGAGAGTTTTTCTCTTCTGAACCTGAGAAGCAAAATATCAACCCGTGCAGTGACAGGAACCTTCTCAAGAGTAAACATAGAGGAAAGCAGAGGAGAAATCTACAGAAGAGGAGATCTCATCTAATGACATCATTTGAGGCCCTTCTTTAACTTTTATTTAATGTTCACCTGTAGAATCTTCAGTTACCTGAGTCAGTAAATGCTCTTCTTCTCTGCTTAAGCCTGTTTGAGTTGCATCTCTGTCTTTAGCAAGCAAGAGAGTTGACTAATACAAACATAGCTCAATGCAGCAGTGATTGCCATTCAGTGTCATTTGCCTTCTCTAGTTTTTCCAGCCCATCAACATTTTTGAAATCCTGATTCTATCCCAGCTTTGCATCGTCAGAAAATTTAATGTCGGTCTTCTCTGTATTTCAACTTAGGTCGTTGACACAAATCTGGAACATCAAATGGCAAGTCTCCAGTGTCTAATTAAGCCTTTATTCCCATAATTGTTTACCATTTCCTCAAAACATACCATATGAGACAACCTACCTTGTCTAAGGAATAATCCACCCTACAAACTTGTCATCAGCACGATTTCTTTGTATCAGCATATGATTTCTGAAATTTATTTTTCATCATTTTACAAAATCAGCATAGCAAATCCCCATCACCCATCAAAACCATAGGGTATGGAGTCAGACTGTTGAAATCCCAACACTACATCTGCAACCAATTGTTTGATCTCGGGCAAGTTATCTAGCCTCTCTGAGATACAGTGACTTTACCCATAAAGCGAGGATAAGAATTAAATCTTCCTCAAAGGGTTGTAAGAATTAAATGCGAATAACATATATAAAGAATCTAGCCCTGTGTCAGTTAGTATTCCAGCACACAACAGATGACATATTCAAACTAGGGTGGTTGGTTCACAATGGTTTAATACGGAGACCATTTACTAAGGTGTGGGCAGCACGTGGAAGAATCTTGAGGATAATGGTGGAGTTGATCACACCACAGGTTTAACAGCAAAAGGAAGGAACAGCTGCAGGAGCTCAGAAGCAGAGTCAGGTAAACACAGAAACCTAGAGAAGAGCAGAGTGACCATCAATGGGAACAGGGGACGGATACATAGCCAGCCTCCAGCAACCCCGCATGGACGGAGCAGGAAACCAAATTCCAACCCCCTGCTCCTCCTTCGCTCTGATATCCCGCCAGGGATCCCCGGTGGCTAAATCCAATTAAGAGCCAGAGGACAAGGAAGCCAGTTGATGCGCTCAATGTAGATTAGTCTCCCAGTCACAGAACAGGGTGGAAAAGAATGGAGAGTCCTGGAGTAGCCAATGGAATACATCCATCAAAAGCTCAATTCCTAAAACAGTACACTCATAAAAATTATGTCTTTTTTTTTTAACCAAAATCATTTAGTAACCTATTCAGTTTCCCTAACAATCTTGGAATATAATTATCCTAGATTTGCAGAAAATTTAACATAAAATGTCTCCTTTCTAATGTTACGTATTAGGGTGAACCACATGAAATTGTCATTTTGCTGGTCAAAAGTAGCTTACTGCCTATACTTTCATGTGATTCAAAGTAATATAGTAAGATTGAATATTCTCTAGTCTGATGGGACTGGATTTATGGTACACTTTGCATTAAAGGAGAATGATGGAAAATTTGGCTGGAATGGTAGACTGGAGACAGGTAGATAAGGACATTGGATGTCATGATCAGAAGTTCTAAACTTAGCATGTACTAGTTAAGAAGCTACTGGGGGTGTTAAAACTAGGGTGTGATGCTTTCAGGGTTAGAAAGGTAACATTTTCTAGGGCTAGCATGCCATCTGCCTCTGACAATGAGCCTGCTTATTACCTGTATCTTATATATTCTGTCTGTTGCTTGGATCATAGCCAAAGAGAAAGTTTGTATTGTTATTAATCATTTTAGAAGGCTCCATTCATGATTTACATCCGTCATATTGACGTCCTTAGAGGTTTTTAGCTACTTTTGGCAATAGCTTTCCCACTTTTGGCTTCTTTCCATGTTCCGCGTAGGGATCTTTTATAGTCATTTTGTTAGTATGTCATTGTGAAACCCCAAAACCTCCCTAGAACGCTATATAAATTGCAAGGCATTGTTGAAATGAAAGGTAATTTGATTATAATTTGGAGTCTCCATCCTTAGGATCATGCCTGATCATATATATTTTAACTTTCTTTGAGATGATAGACCCAATAATGATAATATCCATCACTGCAGTATACATTTAAGAAATGCTTAACTATAGAGTCTTGGGTGTACATTTCTTTTATTTTTTTTTTGTTTTCCGGTTTACAAATAGATTTATTCAAACACCTGAGCAAAAATACCTCTTACGTTTATTAAGTTTAGCGCAATCAAAGGAAAGCTTCTCAATTTACCTTATTTATTAGTGGTGAAAGTACACCAAATAGAGAAATTAAAGTTAGGTCTTCCAGTTCACACTCAGCATCAGGATAAACCCCAAGTAATTGTGGAAGAAACATAGATCAATATTGTTATAAATGTGGCATGTGGACATATATCCCAAAACAGCTAACAAAGAAGAAAAAGACAACAGAATTGAATACATGAAAGTTTAAACTTTCATATCGGCAAACTGTCATAAATGACCTGAAAATAGAATCCAAGCAAACTATTTACAATTTATATCAATATATCTGACAAAATTGAAATAAATATGTAAGACCCAAGTAGACAAATAGGTGAAGAAACCGATTTACAATTTACATAACTGACAAAAAATTGAAATAAATATATAAATAACTAAGATTGGGTGTATATTTCTTTGCTTAGCATGTAGGAATCTGTGATGCTTATCATTTATTATCAAGATCTGAAGTTCTTGATGTCAGAATATTAACTATTTCTTTTCTGCCTACAACCAAAAGAATTAGAATTAAGCTCCCTAAATAAGGCTAGTTTCACCAAACTTTTGATTGATTAAGCTGTCGGGAATGTAAGTAAAGAATGTGTTTGGAACTCTGCTTTAGTACAATAAAATTTACTTCAGTCTGTAGGTTATGACGATAATGACACCAACAGCAACACTAATAACATTTGTCAATGTCAATCCTGCTCCAGGCTCCATTTTAGCTGTTCTGCGTGTATGATCTCATTTAAGTGCCTTGAACAACTCTGTGAAACAGGTGCTACTATTATCCCCATTATTATTATTTTTTTTTTTGCGGTACACGGGCCTCTCACTGATGTGGCCTCTCCCGTTGCGGAGCACAGGCTCCGGACGCGCAGGCTCAGCGGCCATGGCTCACGGGCCCAGCCGCTCCGCGGCATGTGGGATCTTCCCGGACTGGGGCACGAACCCGTGTCCCCTGCATCGGCAGGCGGACTCTCAACCACTGCGCCACCAGGGAAGCCCTATTATCCCCATTTTAATGATGAAGAAACTGAGGTTAAAAAAAAAAAACAAGTCAAAGGGCAGGCAGATAGTAAGTAGGACAGCCAGGATTCTAAGGAAGGCCATTTGATTCCAGGGATCGTGAAGTTAGCCAGTAATTTATAAAGTCTCCTTAGTAATTTAGGGAGCCTACCACTGACACATTTTGTCTCTCATGGATGTTTGTATTTAGTTGAGAGACATCTTCTTTCATGTGTATTAGTCATCCTGTTGTCCTTGCAAATCCTAGTCCAGCACTTTGCTCTTGGTTATTGCAATTCAATGAAATTGAATGAAATTCAATTTTCTATACCATACACCCTGATGTTTATAGCGCTCCTGCTTTTTCCTCTCTCTCTCTCATTCCAGTATTTCCCACTATTCCATTCTCCCTGGGTTTGTGAGTTTCTCACAATACTTTTGTCACTTGATGTAATTCTCTTGCTTTTCCTCTTAGATCACTTCATATATAGAAGTCTTATTCCAATCATTACTCTTTTTGGACCCAAACTTGGTGACCTCTGTGTATCTCGGTTGGCAGCATGCTTTAAAATATAGTCTTTTGTGTCTTTTTGGGCTGTGTTGGGTCTTCATTGCTGCACGGTGGGCTTTCTCTAGGTGCGGCGAGAGGGGGCTACTCTTCGTTGCCGTGCGCGGGCTTCTCATTGCGGTGGCTTCTCTTGTTGCAGAGCACGGGCTCTAGGCGCACGGGCTTCAGTAGTTGTGGCATGTGGGCTCAGTAGTTGTGGCTCACGGGCTCTAGAGCTCAGGCTTAGTTGTTGTGGCGCACGCACTTAGCTGCTCCGCGGCATGTGGGATCTTCCCGGACCGGGGCTCAAACCCATGTCCCCTGCATTGGCACCACCAGGGAAGTCCCTAAAATATAGTCATTTGGTTGATTAACCATGGTCTGCTGTGGGGAAAAGTGAGTATTATCTGTATTCTTCCCTGTTGTTTACTCCTGAGAACAATTGAGCAGTCTCTCCTCCATGAATCTGCTCCCTTTTACCTATGGTCTTCAGTTGATTTAGTTCCTACAGTTTATCTGAATCCTTTTCTCCAACCCCTGAACATCATTGAGTTTCGTATATGTTGTTTAAATGCTCTTGGTGGAGGCGAGGCTCCTGCCAGAACGTCCTTGTCCTCCTGGTAAGCGCCCTACCACTTGTTGGCACCATATCTTTTTAATCCTAGTTGTCAAAGCCTCGGAAAACGAATACATTTTACTTTGGCTCGTTACTTTCCATTTCTGCTTTTTCCCTTTTAGCTCTGCCTTTTCGCTTGGACTGTTCGTGCTCACTGTACCTAATCATTCATCACTGAGCCACCAGGACACTGCATGTCTTTACTGCCTGGGACACCTGACAGGATCCTTAGTGCTCCTGGATGCCAAGATTCTCTTCATTTTTCTGCAGAGTGGTCATAATTTTGTAGCCTACAGTCTTCCTCTTAGAATGAACCACAACCACCTGTTTCTTCCAGAAACTCCCCTTGAAAATAGCCCTGGCGCATTGCTTCTTTTATAAAAGTCTCCTCGATAAGGTGGGAGTTTGGAGGAATGTTTCCTTTAGGCTGATCTGGTCACTTCTTTCTCCTGTCTTTCTGCCATATCTTCCCTCTGAGCACAGCTTATCAACGATGATTACTTTAGCAACTACTCACGGCTTAGCTCACAGTATTTCAAAACAAAGACAACACTTTTAAAACTCGTTTTAAAATGTCGTTTTCAAGAAACCACTTTTTTGGTGCATGCGCGGTTATGCTCTGGGTTTCCGTGATAAGTTATCGCGTTTTCTTTTTAGTCGAAGGGTATTAGGCTTGGATTTAGTGCAGCGTTTTGCTTAACATTCAAAAGATCTTTGAAAGAAGGAAGTAGGGGAGATTTTGCTATATCAGCAAAGGGAACAAGGCTGAACAGCTCTGTATCTCACGAGAATTTAAATGGCATTACCTGGCCCTGTGAAGACAGGGTGGGAAAGTTTTGTCGGTCTTCTAATATTTCTTCGCACTCTACTGGTTGTTCTGAACCTGATTGCTTTTTAATGGAGATCAGACTAAGCGATATAAGGGATTTAACACTCTTCACCCGGAACATTTTCTCTGCACTATACGGTTCACTGAGACCCAGATGCAAGCTAACATTAAATTACTCAGTGTTCAGTGATTTTCCTGCACAGACGGTGGTATATAAATCTGCAGTGTTGACTTTATGTGCAAATCTTTTGGGTAACCTAAAAACAATGTAAAATGGTTAAGTGGTACTATTTTTAAAATTTGCCCATTAAACATATGTTTAAAAGTATTTGACATCTAAATCTTGAAATACTCTCACGCCAAAGGATAAATTGGACACATCTCTGCACTGATTTCAGATATTTTTATTCAATTATCATATGCATTACTTTTGCCGAGAATATCAAGGAAACTAAAATGTGCAGTATTTCATTGCCCTGATTATTGCTTTTACCATACTTAATGTTACTTTTTAAAATATTTATTGATGTATTTTTGAATTAAAATATCTGTGGTGATTACAGTATTCTTGAAACTAACATGCCAGTAAGAAAGCTGGTGTGAATTAGCATTGCATGATACTACTTATGAGATCATTTGACAGCTCTAACGTCTATTTATATATTTTTATTACACAATGTGTTAAATCTGTGATACATATTTTTACAGTTTACTATATTCAAGTTGACTTCTTTCTCCCTCATTTTAAATGTCTTTCTGTCAATAGATTTTAACCATGTAAATTCCCTCTTTTGAGATTCAATTCATGATAGTTAGGACAGGACTTTAATTTAATGTATTATCCTGGTAAGATGACCAGCCATCTGGTTTGCCCAGGACTGTTAGGTTCTCTGGGAGCAGGACTTTCGGTTTTAAAACTGGGACTACCTGCCCCAGGAAAATCACTTTTGTTTGCTTGGGCTCAGGGATGTCCCAGGATGCAGCATTTTGTGTTAAAATGACGAACGTTCTCGGTGAACCAAGATGACTGGCCACCCTACATCCTGATTATTACTCTAGTTTTAGCTAGAGCATTTTTAGTCATGGTTCTTGGTACCGAAGTAAATATTAAAGGTAATCTGGTGTAACCTAATACAAACTGCTCAAATAAGTTTTTACTGGAAATTGTTTTTTATATTTTTAATTTCTTCTTGATCACAAATTGTTCAAGGAAGTTATTCCTGGTATAATCACTTTGCTTTCCATGATGATAGCCGTGGAGTTATTTCAGTTTGCCTTTGGGTCTCAGGATGTGTTCCTCCCAGTGGAGTGATGCTCTGAACTTTGACAGATAACATCTCCTTCCGCTATGTCCTTAGAACTTCTGGGAAACTTGAGGTCTTTCCTTGCAGGATTTTGTGCTTCCCTGTGTCTTCAACATGTCACATTGTTCCTCTTCCACTCTGGGACCTCACCCCATGCAATTGCAATGTTTGGATAAGAACTCAATCTCTGAATTTCAGCTCAGTCTTCGTTGCTTGGTGTGGTGGCTGAGAGCAAGGATTTCAGAACTGGGTGGTGTAGCTCAAATGTTGCTCCACTCTTTGCCAGCCATGGAACCTTGGTCAAGTTACCTCACCTCTCTGTGCCTTTGTGTTACCGAACGCAAGTTCGTGTGCCCGGCACACAGTGAGGCCAAGCAAACCTAAACATCGGAGTTTGGAGCAGAGAAGGGTTTATTTCAGGGCCATGCAAGGAGATGGGTGGCCTATGCCCCCAAAACCCTGAACTCCTCGAAGGGTTTCAGCAAAGCATTTTTAAAGGCAAGGTGAGGGAGGGGCATGGTTAGCTGTTGCAGACTTCTTGGTGTGGGAATCCTTTGTTCTTGCAGCTGTCCACATAGGTCAGGTTGCAATGTTCCTGTAAACCTCCAATAAGGCAAGTATTATTACCTGTTCTGAAACTTTTTTTCTCTATATGAAAGGAAACATACCTTAAAAGGTCAGAGCTTTGAGAATGGGCTATCCTGTCTATATCAGGCTATAGGCAACATTCCTTTACAAAAGGTGCAGAGCCAGCATGCCTAAGCACAGGGAACAGAGCACAAAGGTTAAAGTAAAAGAAACAGATAAGATGGAGTCAGATTTGTTCTTCCCTGTTATATCCGTACTCTCAGCTGCTTAATTAGGGCAGTGATAGGATCTCTACTTCTTTGGGGATACTGTGATGATTCAAATTAATGCATCTAAAGCACTTAAATCAATCTACAACGTATAGTAAGTATTTGGTAAACATTGATATTATTCATCTTGATTTCTTTTATCTGACAGTTGTAGTGAGTTACCACTTGCCTGAGTGCCCTTACCCTCACCCCCTTGATTTTACTGAATCAGTTGATTTGTAAGTTAATTTGGCAGATCATTGTTAAAACCTAAGCATCTAGAACTAAGAAAATCACCTCTTTAATTAATTCTGAACAGTGCTGGTGGACCTTACCTATACTGAGTCCTTTAATGAACCCAGCATGACTGGCCCCAGCCAGCCAGTTCACTCTCTGCTAACTGCAAGGTACCTTTCGAAGTTCTTACTTACAGCCTTCGTCTATAATAAATCATTCCTTCCAGCAATATGAGATTCCTATGACTCGACCTGCAGTATATTGGAATCCATGCGAGAATAAAGTACTTTCGACTGAAATTCACTGAATCCTCATTTTGATATAAAATGCATTTCCTAACTTTCAAGCCATATTTGAATGTCTGTTTTAATCAACTTCTCTTCATTTGCCTTTGGCCTGAATCAGCTTTGTAATTTATCTAAACATGCAAAGGGAAGAAGCATTGTCCAAATGACTCCATTTTATTCTCAGTGAAGATGAGTTTTGATGTAAAACTTTCATTTGAAAGGAGAAATCAGATGGCGTCTCTCAGTGGGATCCTTTTAAGAAATGTCCTATGCCGCTGGGTTTTGGGAAAGTGAGAGAGAGGCGTGGGCATATAGACACTACCAAACGTAAAACAGATAGCTAGTGGGAAGCAGCCGCATAGCACAGGGAGATCAGCTCGGTGCTTTGTGACCACCTAGAGGGGTGGGAGAGGGAGGGTGGGAGCGAGGGAGACGCCAGAGGGAGGAGATGTGGGAACATATGTATATGTATAACTGATTCACTTTGTTATAAAGCAGAAATTAACACACCGTTGTAAAGCAATTATACTCCAATAAAGATGTTAAAAAATTGTTAATAGAAAAGGGATATATGCATGATAATAACATTATGAGGATGTTCCCACCAGTCCTGGTCTTTGAGTTTAAAGCATGTGGTCTCTCAGTTGACTGAGCTACTTGGTGGCACTAAGCGTAAATGAGTTGAGGTGTTTCCTGACCAGGCTCCGCTGCCACTGCTTCCTCCTGTTCTCACGTTTGTCTTATCCCTCACAATCTCTTTCTGCTACTTCTCTACCATTTAACCAGTTTAATTGAAAATTTCATGATACCGTGCCCTAGACAAAGCATGGGTAGGGAGGATAAAAATAAGAAAAGCCTCAGTGAGGGGGGAAATGTTTGTAAAGAGCAGGCTGAAATATATGCTACCTTTGAGGTACAGAGAACTGTATACTTTGATTTTCTCTTTATTTCCCTCCTCCAGACTTCCCATTTTTATCTTCAGTTCTTTGCCTCTTCCCTGACCTTTACAGTGTGATCCATTGCCGCCTTCCATGTGAAGCAAACAAACAAGCCACGGTGGACTTTTGACCCTTAAAAAATACTCACTTTCTTTTCCTGATAATTATTTTGCATATGTTATTTGAGAGAATAGATGCTATTTCTAAATAGTATTTTTTAAAAAATTTTAAATGTTTTCCTTGAATTTTTTCTTTTCCAATTTGTTTTCTATTCCTTTTTCATTCTTAAAAAATAATCCACTACATAATATTGCGTTTTCTTAGGACTTATTATTTTCTTTCTAGAACCGTAGATTTCTGATAAGATCCAGGGTATGCTATCATAGTGTCCAGGCTGTTTACTTGCTCACCTTAGGAAGTTTTGATGTGTCATTTCTTTTTTATTGATTTTTGGGGGGTTGTTTTAGGTACAAAGAGCTGAGCTAATATCACAGAGTGATGTGTTATTTCTTGATAATATTAGTTTTCTCTGAAGTTCTGAGAAGCTGAGAGTAGAAAGGTCACAGAGTAACCCCAAGTTGAGAAAATTAGAATTCGGGGAGGGGCTATTTAATAAAATCAATACTGAAGTTAATAAATCAATATGGAAATGGGAGTGCAAGATCAGCAATTCAATAATTAATGTGTGCAATGCTTGTGAGTTAAAAATAACGTTAATAATAATAGCTAACATTCTTTAGAGGATTAATCATGTGCTAGTCTTTGTACTTTATATGGGTTATCTTATTTAGATATTATAATAACCCTCTGAGTGTTATAGTTCTAGGTACCTTATTTATAGACGAGAAACCTGGAGTACAGAGAATTTAAGTTGCCTTAATTGCAGAGCTAGTCAGTGACTAAAACCTTATTCACCCTCAGTTAGTTCTGTGTGCCAATCTGGTGCTGTTAACCAAACATAGAGTCCTTATTCTATACCTCTCTCTGCCTATCCATGTCACAGATAGGGAAACTGAGGCTAAATGAGATTTCATGCATTTTGTCATGTCACAGAACAAATTAGAGCCAGGTTCCCAGACTTGCCTGTGCATTAGAACGAGCTAAGCGTTCTTTTAAGTATTCCAAGTCCAATCCACACCCTAGACTAGTTAAATCACAATTTCAGGGAGAAGGACACAGGTATTAGTAGTTTCTGGGGATGGGATTCCGATTTGCATACAAGTATGGGAAATATTGAGTTATAGGAAATGCTCGAAAAGAGCCAAACGGTACTCATTCCTAAGCCACTTTCATTATATTAGGCACCACCATTTGTTGTGGATTCCCAAAAGAATCTTTCTGCTTCAACTCTTCTTGAGTACTTAATTATGGACCTGGCATTGAAGTGAGAACTCTACTTGGCTTAACTCACTCAGTGCTCCCATAAAGTACATGAGAAAACTGAAGTTGAGAGAATTAAAGCAACATGTTTAAAGGCACAGACCTAGTTAGTGGTGGAGCCGGGATTCAAAACGCTTGACTCAGAACCCAAGGCGCTGGAATCTGGGAATAATATTGATTGCTTCTATTTTAAAGTCACTTTTCTTTGTTTCCATCCTCGAATACCTGGGAGCCTGCCTGTGCTGTGGGTTTCTGACATTTCTCTTTGCTGACCCTGCCTTCTCCTGAGGCTTTGAGGTTTAGAGCATCTGCATTTAGCCTAAGTCTGGTTGCTCCCATGTCAAGAGTCTTAATCGTGCTAACTGCTGTGTTTAGAGCCTTATCTATATTTAGTTTCCAGCTGTTCTTGCTGATGGATCTGCTGGAGCACAGAAACTGTCTCCATCTTGAGTTCCCCGTGGGGTTCAACTCAAAAAAAAGAAAAAGAACTTCCACCATCATCCTTGAAATCTATGCATCCAGCATTGCCCCTCCTGCCGGGGTCTCCTTTCAGGGGAGACCTCGCTGGCTGTCCTCGTTTGTGATGTTCTTAATTCCCAGTCATAGCTCTGTAACTCTACACCACTTTAAGAATTCCTTATCCTCTATTGTGTGACAAATCATGGAATAGTTACATAGAATCCAGACTTTCCTAAGCACCCATGAATGAAGGTTCTTAAAGAAGAGTGCAAATTAAATATTTGTATTGCATTTTTGAAATTTTAGACATTCTGTTTGAAAATCAACAGAGTTGCTAATTTTAACTTAATTAGTGAAACGGTTATAAAATACTTATGCAGTCATTTAATTACAAATGTTATTTCCTTTTGTTCATTTTCTATCACAGCACTTAAGACATTGAAAATTCATAAAAACACATTGGGGGGGACACACAATTTTCGAGGGCAGGAGCCCGCTGTGTCCCCCTTTGCCTGGCAAAGCAATAAAGCTATTCATTTCTACTTCACCCCCCAAAAAGAAGAAAAAAACACATTGAATCAATGAGTGAATTAGGTTTACTGAATCTCGAAGTAGTAGAGAGAGAAGCAAAGCCTGCTTCCTGGGCTTGTGACTTGTACAGTCACGTGGAACTCCCTGCTCAGAAGGCAGCTTAATGCCCTGCTTTCTATCTTGAAATTCTTAATAATTTGTAAAACGGGCCTCCCATTTGCACTTTTCACCGGTTGCTACAGATTATGTATAGGAACGTAGGTTCATGTAGCTAGTCCTGAATGGAGGGTGTATACCAAAGCAGAAACTTAGTCTCCAAAGTAGTTAAGCAGAACCATAGGGGTACATACACTCCTATGTGAATATACTGGTCACACACACCTAAGAAATCTTTTGGTTATTGTAATGAGTGTAGAAATGAATACATAAATCAAAGGATTTCCTTTAGAATTAGGCTGAATAATCACGTTTTGTATATCCGTACCCACATTTCTCGTGTATATAGTGGTGATTAATAAAACACACGTTCATTTAGTATCTTTACTGAATTCATAAACGCTAGAAGTTTAGCCATTACTACGTGAGGGGGGTCAGACATCTGTTTTGACATTCAAGTTGTCCTGGACATAACTGATGCCCTCTCCTGAACCTATCTGAATGAATTAAAATGAACTTTCCCATCTCTGCCCATAGAGATAAAAATATGTGAAAAATGTAACAGTAATTTAAAAAGTATATGTATTTGAGCTTAAATAAATTCTTATTCCAGAAACAAAGTACAAATGCCTTGCTCTGGAGAATTTCAGATCAGATACTGGTCCTATGTCCTAGGGCCTCCGTTTATTACCCTTCCCGTGGATAGCAGATGATAGACTGGAATAGAGGCTTCTGCATGAAGCCAGGACCCTACAGGGGTAGCTCCTCCAAAAAAAGGAATTTAAATAACTCTACCCATGAAACTGGAAGTGGCAAGGAGGTTCTCTGTCTATCCGGGCTGTAAGTGTATATGTGGGTAGAGAAGGGGGCTGAGGAAATTACACTTCCAGACCTGGGCTCTGTAGGTAGGGTCCAAATTTACACATCCTGTGTATTATGAATGTAATTTCAAAAATGAACATTTAAACTCCACCAAATTCTGTGAAAAAGCTGATCACTCTGTAAAAGCAAAGGTCAAATATCTCCGTAGGGACACGCCCACAACCCAAGGCACACAGGATACTAATGCAATCCAGACGAAGGATAAGACATGATGGACATGTGAAGAGACCACAAGGAGGGAAAGAAAGCAAACACAAGGAACGGGAGGATTACACTTGAAAGCTGGATAAAAGGGAATCCTCTCAAAGAAACTCCAAAGAATAATTTCTAAAATTATCAGAGTGATAGAGAACTAGCGGGCGTCACCAAAGAGGAAATGACAATCGCTTAGAGAATTAGAAACTAATCAGATATAATTACAAACGAAAAATATAGTAGAGATATTTAAATCTCAATAGGTACATTAATTGGCAGGTTTGATCATTTTGAAGGAGGAATGCTTTGTGTGTTGGGAGTTACTCATGAGAAAATTACCAGAAAAACTATAAAAACAAGACAGTTATAAAAAGGAAGTTAACAGAAATGGAGTTGAGAGTGATAAGACACAATCTATGTGGCGATAGACTATCCAGAGTAAATAGAGAGAATGAAAAAGAGACAATCAAGAAAAAAGAAACTAACCAATGATTTCCCAAACTTGTTTAAAGAAAGGCATATATATATCCTTAACAGACAATAATTATGCATAGTTCTAAATAGGGTGATTGATAGTGCAAAATATCTTAAAAGTAAAATCAAAGTGAAGAGAACATTTTAAAAGAAACCAGAAGAAACAGACAGTTTACCTACAAAAAATTAGTTGAATTAATATTCAATTAAATTAATATTAATTAACTTACTCAATATTCAATTAATATTAGTTGAATTAATATTTCATTATGAAATATTATCTTCAGAGTACTAATGGGAACTAAATATTGTAAAACTCTAAACCCAGCTTAATATCTTTTAATAGGAAATTTGAAATGAACACAAGATAAAATCTGAATTTTCCATTCCTAGAACTCTACTGAAACAAATATCAAAGTTGTAGTTCGGAACTACAACTTACCAGAAATCAAGTGAATAATTGAATCTGTGACAAACAAGTTAGATGCAAGGAGAAATTCAGTTCAAATATATAGGTGAACATATTAATAAATCCAAACATAGATGGTTAAACGATAGAAATATTTTAATTTGGGTAGAACAAGGCATGCTAAAATACTAGAAAGCCATAAAAGTGAAAATGGGAGGAGGCATGTTATAACTTTAGACTTTGTTTCCAAGTGTGCAACTTGACAATTAAATGTAACTACTAAAAGTACTTAAAAAGTAGTGGATTCACTACTGAAATGAATATGGAGGGAAGAGTTGACTAAATTAAAATCTATATCACAAAGGGGGAAAAGGGAAAGAAGCAATGATAACACAGAAAAAACGGTAGCGATAACCCTAAATCAATCAAAGTAAATATAAACATATTAATTTTCTAGTTATAATGCAGAAATTATTGACAAAATTAGAAGCAAAAAATAATAGAACTTTGATTTCCTTACAAGGGATATAGTGAAAATACAACAACACAGAAGAGTTGAAACACAGCTGGAAAGAGATCTGCTAACCAAAAGACCACTGTATAGCAATACTAATATAAGACAAAACAGACTTCCGCAAAAGTGTCACCCAAAATGAAGAGTTCCTTCATCCTAGAAAAAAAAAGGAATGATTCTCTATGTCTTCATGTAATCCCAAACTGATGTACACTTTACACAGCCTAAAAATATATATATACAGCAAAAATTTACAGAAGAATGAGCTTCAATTTTATCTGGAATGTTATTTCTTAAGACAATAATACCTGTAAAATATATAACAGAATAGTAACCTGTGTTAAATCTGAGTGGCAGGTACACTGGATCTTTTATATTGCTCTTTGGACTTTAAAAGTTTGAAATATTTTCTAATAACATTTAAAAGCTCAGTGGCTTTTGCACGTTAAAAGTTAGGAAACTATTGTTCCAATTAAGTCATTTGAGCTAAGGCAGAGTTGTGTGTGTGTGTGTGTGTGTGTGTGTACATATATGCATATATGTATAAATTTATGAATTCAATAAACATTTATTAAATTCCTACTGTTTTTCAGCCATGAAGGCAGGTTAGAAGTTTGGCATGTAAAAATGCATGTCAGGAGGATGGGCTAGGTTATGCTGCAAAAACAACCTTAAAATCTCCAGCTTTTTCACACAAAAGGTTATTTTGAACGTACGCAAAGCCCACTGCAGGGTCACATGGCTCTCAGCCTGATACGGGTGGAAAAAGCCTCTACATGTTTTGGAACACAACCTTTTGGTCTTTGCAGAAGGGAAAATGAGAAGATGAAAAATCACAGGTTCTCACACATTCTCACCCCTGAATGTTCTCAGTCATCCTTGGCTTCCATTGATGAAAGGAATTCAGATGGCCCTGTCTGAGTTCAAATAGGCAGTGAAGTGGCAGGAAGGAAAAAAGAACTAGAAAGGTCAGTTTAGCTTAGTTTGCAAGAACACAATTCTCCTGCCATCTTGGAACTAGCAGTTAAGTATAGTGTCTAGATCCATTTCTTAATCTCATCACCGTTGACCTTTTTGACTGGATAATTCTTCGTTGTGTGGGGCAGTCTTCTGCATTGCAGAATGTTTAGAGGCATCCCCGACCTCTACTCGTTAAACGCCAATGGCATCACCCAGTTATGACGAACCCAAATATCTCCAAACATTGCCCTGTTCCCTGGGCGGGGGTTCGGGGGGATTGTTCCCGGCTGAGAAACACTGTTCTGAAAGAGATAGAAGAACTATTTTAGAGAGTAGGTAGCAAATCTATGAGATTTCATAATGAGAAGTAGCACGTGCTGAAACTACAAATAAGTTTATCTCCAAATTTATGTTGATCCCCCCCATGACCTTTACAAAGCCCTTCTTAACAATATGAGAAACTCTCCCTTGTCTTCTTGACTTGCCCCCAAAAGGGTGGCAATCCTATGCTCCTGTAGAATGGCCATTGTTTCCCATGTCAGTGGAAAAGATCCATTTTTGACAGGTACGTGGGCACGTCAATCAAGGTGCCAGCCAGAAAAATGCAGGCTTGGGATGTTTCCTAGAACCCTGGCATAGGTTCAAACATCAAAAGCACAAGAGTGATTTCAAGCAGGTCTTCATAGGGAAGCCAGGAGATAGAGATCAATTTCCAGAGGTAATGCTGAGAGGACGGTGAAAACAGGAGAAAGACCAAGAACCAGGAGCCAGATGTTTTCTGCAGTTAAGCACTTGTCTCCAGAAACACACAAGAAGTGTGGATGTTCACTCCTGTTCACTCCTGGATGAGTGTTCACAGCTCAGATTTTCAGGCTGAGAGATGTAAGTACGAGGGTGCCTGCCTGGATGAACGGACAGGAATGGTACCGAGAGTCACCAAAAACAAAGTTGATAAACCAAAGGATTGGAAATGAATTCCAGCGAGCAGTGGGCTATCTAAGAGGGTGGAGACAAAGTTCTCCAGCATGACAGCTACAGAAAGAGAAAGGAAATTATCAGGCGGAAGTTGAGACAAGCCTGGATATTTTCTTTCAAGCTGCCTTAGGTGTCAGTTTCATGAAAGTTTGTATCTTTGCATGATGCCTTATGGAGCGTAGGGGAATAAAAAAAATATAGTGCAATCTATGTGTTTGCAATCTATTTAGCTATTACCAATATTTATATGCTAATTTGTGGTATAATAAATTGATGAAATGGTCCTATAGAGTGGATCCACTGGCACGTTGTGTAATGCTTGACACTAAAGCTATTTGCTTTGAATTAAATCCTGTAATTGGCAAGGAAGTAATTCTTTAGCATCTTTCTCTATAAATTATTTGCTTAGGTAAGTAGCAGATAGACCCATCCTATGGTCACAGGTATGTTTAATGTTTAAAAAAGGAGTGGTATATGCTTATTATAAACAATTCAAACAATAAAGACATATATAAAAACCGAGCGTTCTCTCTTCTTCTGCCTCTAATTTAGTCCCGGAACTTTTGTAAGAGCCACTTTAAACTGTAAACACTTTTCAGATTATTTTGCAGTCTTACAGTTTTCTTTTTACTTTGTGTAAAGTCTGTTTCCAAAGAGTTACTTTTGTCAACCATTTATTCATTTCTATTGCACTCTGCATTTCTGTTTTGTGACTATTTACATCGAAATTCCATTATTAGCCAATATATTACGTTAATCACTATTCTTAGCAGCTTTGTCTACTCATTATTATTTCTTGTATACCTGTCTTCATTTTCCCCTTCAATTCATTTTTCCATTTGTATACACCTATCATATTTCTTTTGGATAATAATTTTTCTGAGTATTCATATATATATATATTTTTTTCTATTTTGAATATTTTGGAGGGTGGATGTACATTTCAGGTTCAAAACAGTCTTAGCACATTTTACATATTGCTATACTGGTCCTTTATATTTTGTTTTGGTTTTGTTTTATTAGCATTTCTTGTTACAAGTGAGTTTGGTTCATATTTCTTCCTAGGTATGCTATTCCTTCCCTCTGGCAGCTTGTAGGATTGTTTTGTTTATCCTTGGAGACTGCACTGTCCAGGAGTGAGGGATGTGAGGATGCATTGATACCTTTGTATTCTGTGTTCCGGAAGAAACTCTTTCCTTCCTTTAAACTTCTAGTGCACTGAGTTAATCTGTTGCCAATGGTAATTCTATATTTCTATTGAGTTTTCTTTTCTTTCTTTCTCCCCCCTCATCCCCCCGTTTTAAATTTCAGCAGCCATGCTTTTAATATCTGAGAAAGGTAAATTGGGTTTTGGTTTTTAAATAACAGACCTATTTTTAGAGCTGTAAAAGCATCTTGAAACCCTTTGAAGATACAAATTGTACATTTATTTTTCTCCAAGATTTCTTCTCATTCCTGATTTAGCCCTGTTTCTCAGGGTTACTCCCTGGTTTTGTAGTCTTTCCTGCCAATTATTTCCCTCAAGCAGTTGATGATTTGGGCAGTTTGCTTAGATATGTAAATAAGCGTTGTGATTGACCAAAGCTATTGATGGAGGGTTTTAACTCAGTTACAAGAAAATCTGTGTGGTTAATTAGAGGATACTGCTGGGAACCTGAGTCCAGTTGTCTTATGTTTCTGTGACTGTGGAACTCTTGTGTTCTAAGAATGGGGTCTCCTCTGCCAGCCTGGGGTCCAGATGCTCCTTGGGGTCTGACCCAGCTTCATCCTCCAGCCCCATCATCCACTGTGGATCTCCTGAGGGACTGCCCACTTTATTTAGCAAGATGTACTTAAAACTTTGGCCTGGCTGGATCTTCTCAGCCAATCAGCTCCTTTAATTGTTTTCTACCTGTCAACACATAGGTTGATTTTGCTTCCAACCCTGCTACCTGAGCTATTGGAGCTGTGTCAAAGCTCTACCGGGAAAATTCACTTTTTTGAGTTCTTTTTGGGAGGCCCCAACACAAACAGCCAACACATTAAAGTGTTCCCACATCAACAGTAAATGCAAATATCTTAATAGTACAAAACAATTAAAATATTAATTAAAAAATTATTTGGCTTAAAGTAACTAACTTAATACTGTTGCCTCTGGTGTCTCAGTAATCACCATACTTGGGAATTCTTGCAAGGTAAGAATATCTAACTTCATTAACAAATGTAGAAGAATTTTTATATACGCTGTGTATAACAAGACAGTTATTAAAATTTTAAGTTCAAAGACATTTAAGCAAGTATGTTTTTTTTCATTTAAGTTTTGTACTTTTTGTATTTTGAAGCCAATATATGTTTTCAAAAGTCAAACAAATTTGTACATCTTAAACACTAATCCTCTTTTTAACCTGTGTGGATTGCACATTTCTTAGCTCTTCTGGGTTTTACCTTCTGTTTGCGCTTACCTACTTTAAATCTTCCATAAATTCCTCAAATTTGTGTTCTGCTGATCCTCCTCCTCTGCTCTCCAGTGCTAATATTGGTTTCTTTTTAATTTTCCATATTTTTTCTATTATTCTCATGGGATTTGGGGAGATAGAAAAAAACCTAAATACCATTGTTGAGTCAACAGTCTATGACTAGGAGCCGGTAATCACTTCTGATTGAGAAACTCTCAATTTTCTATATACACTTTAAATGAATATAATCTATTGCCAGTACTTAAACGTGGACAGAAGCTGATTCCACTCCCTAATGATTCTACGTCTAGCAGCTCATGGAGAATGTTCTTAACCCTATACTGTTAACGCGGTGGGTGGACACCCCTGGGGGAGTCAAAAGGTATCCGAAGACCAGAATAAGTTGTTGTACTTCCTTGCTGTGTGACAATGAAAGTAATGCCAGCTCTGGAAATTGTCCCCCAGACTACTGTGTCACATCAGTATTCCTATCTTATGGTAATTATTTTAAATGCTGTTTGGATATGAGTCTGGTCTCCTCATTGGACTACAATCTAGGGGTCATAATTTATTCACCTTTATAAGTCCCATTTACGGGACATTTTCTGGAGCCACATGCATTTCCTGGTGAAGAAGAGGGAGAGAGAATAAGAGAATACAGGAGGGGGCAAGGAGTGAGGGGTGAGGGAGGGAGAGGGAGGGAGATTTTTATAAGCAATGTTTTATAACTACGAACGCATGTGTGTATAGTTTATTAACTCCTTTGGTGTTTGGTATGAAGACACATTTGTAGAATATATTTAGTGTGTAATCTCCTTAGGATTAACCAGATCTTTGATAATTGCTAATGGAGCTAATACTTTGGATAAAGTTCAGAAAGTGCTATGCGTTTCAAGCTTAGCTTGTGAATGTAAGGACTTTAGGACACTAACCCTTAAGATGTCAAGGAGGAGGTGGGTCTTATACCCTTTCAAGAACCTAGTGTTGAAAAAAGGTGCTTCTTCTCCCCAGAAAAAAAAACAAATGGTGCTAATAATTTCGGAAGGGTCGTAGGGTGTCTGGATCTCAAGTTAAGAGTCCTTGTTGCAGAAAATTAATATCAATACAATTCCCTGTTTGATAATATCATGTACACATACTGATTATTTTATGTGTATCTTGAACTACAATATTTGAAAGAAATTAAAGAAGAAAGGAAGAGAGGGAGGAAGAAGAAAGCTGCTACTTTTTCAAGTCCTTTTTGAAATGTTTTGTTTGTGCTACAAAATACAAGGTGTTTTGTCCTAGCATAATCACAGTCTTGGAGACTTGAATTTCAGCTCTGTAACTTAGCAAAGGTGTGATCTTAAGTAAATTACTGTGTCACTGTATGTCTCAGTAACTCCCTCCTTAAAATACAATCATAATCATTTTCCACCTTCTACAAAGGATTGTTATAAGTATTAAATGATTGTTTTCTATTTTTATTATTATTTATTTTATTTACTTATTTTTGGCTGCGTTGGGTCTTCGTTGCTGTGCGCGGGCTTTCTCTAGTTGCAGCGAGCGGGGGCTACTGTTCTTTGTGGTGCGCGGGCTTTTCACTGCAGTGGCTTCTCGTTGCAGAGCACGGGCTCCAGGTGCCTGGGCTTCAGGAGTTGTGGCTTGCAGCCTCAGTAGTTGTGGCTCACAGGCTCTGGAGTGCAGGCTCAGTAGTTATGGCTCACGGGCTTAGTTGCTCTGCGGCATGTGGGATCTTCCCGGACCAGGGCTCAAACCTGTGTCACCTGCATTGGCAGGCAGATTCTTGACCACTGTGCCACCAGG
The DNA here is from genome assembly GCF_003031525.2 of Neophocaena asiaeorientalis asiaeorientalis. Classification (NCBI taxonomy): domain Eukaryota; kingdom Metazoa; phylum Chordata; class Mammalia; order Artiodactyla; family Phocoenidae; genus Neophocaena; species Neophocaena asiaeorientalis. The sequence continues at coordinate 3,722,385 of NW_020172982.1, read as the reverse complement.
GAAGCCCCTGTTTTCTAAACTATAGATTTTATTATTACATCATTAGATGTTTACAACCATTCTTATTAATACAACCACTAAGTTACTATTATTTAGATTCCAAAAATTTCCTCTGATCATCCAGGAGTTTATTTTATGCATCAAAATGTTAAAGTTTCTACGAAATACCAAACTGTAGCATTTTGTGAATTGCATCCCCTGATAGTAAGAGTTGTTTTCTTGTTGTCTTGAGCTGAGTCTGTCAAGCTCATCGGGGTGAAGAAATGCTGTCAGGTTGGTAACAACCCAGTATTGGGTTTGTTCTTGGGCGGTTTGCTTCTATATTAATGATGGCTATATTGGGAGACAGTCAAACTCTGATGAAGTATAGACAGCAGTGTTTTTTTCTAAGAATGAGCATACCGTTCTTCAATATTTCAGATGCTTTAAAATAGCCATCTACCCACACTTTGTACTTATTTCCATAAAAAGCTTTCTTATTAGGGACTTCTTTGCTTAAATATACTTACTTTAGAAATAATAAATGGTGGAATTTACTCATTAATTACTGCAGTCTTATGCAAAAATAAATCAAGCTCTAAGTAATTATTTATTATGCTTCTGGGAACAATTTAGGGAAGATTCATTAACAAAACTTGTAGAAAGCCATGTATCATGTCTTCAATGAGTTATATTACTAGTGAAACGTTTTCAATATTCTGTCCAGGATTCTACCATGTACATGTAGTTCTAAATAGATAATATTTTCACCGGGGGGGGGGG
>NW_020172982.1:3597928-3721570 GCF_003031525.2 Neophocaena asiaeorientalis asiaeorientalis | reverse complement strand
CGGGGGGGGGGGGGTGAGTGGTAGGGGGACAGGAGAAAGGAAGGAATAAAAAAAAATCAGACAAGATTTATTGAAATAGCTCTCCTTACATTAGTTTCCCTGTTCCAAATATAAACAACATCTGCCCAAATAATTATTCTTACAGAAGCACAGAAATTGTTCAATCCTTATGAGGAGATAGTGATGCACCTGGAAAAGTGTTCTGCCTGTACGGTGAGGTAAATTTGTGGAATCCAGTTTGTTCCCCAAATATTTTTGTAGTATTGGGTCCTTGGGAGCCTCGTGTCCAGCTAGAGCCCATCAGAGAGTCTTAGATTGTGGATTTCTAGGCTTGATATGTAGTTATCCCAACTACATCATATTGGGCTCCCAGTCTCTAGACTGGCAAAGATGCAGGTCTAAGCTTGAACAGAGCAAACTCCATAGATGTCTTTCTCCAACCCCACTTCAGCCAACTCAAGAACAGGTTTAGAAGTGAACTGGTATTTGGAGTAAATAGTCGCCCCTGGTGCTAATGCTTCTTTTCTTGCGGAGGCAGAGAAAATTATGTTGGCAAAGTATGTGTACGGGACTCTTGTGAATTTTGCCCTGCCCCAAAGTTAGTTTTCTAAATATTCTGAGTCTCATGACATAGGCGGATTGTATGTTTATGACAACAGCAGTTTATTAATTAATTTATTTGTTTCTGCTGTGTTGGGTCTTCGTTTCTGTGCATGGGCTTTCTCTAGTTGTGGTAAGCGGGGGCCACTCTTCATCGCGGTGCGCGGGCCTCTCACTATCGCGGCCTCTCTTGTTGCGCAGCACAGACTCCAGACGCGCAGGCTCAGTAGTTGTGGCTCATGGGCCTAACTGCTCCGCGGCATGTGGGATCCTCCCAGACCAGGGCTCGAACCCATCACCCCTACATTAGCAGGCAGATTCTCAACCACTGCGCCACCAGGGAAGCCCAGACAACAGCAGTTAAAATGGCTCCTCTTCATCATTTTTCCCCACCGTGTTTTTTCATACACGCTGATTTTTAAAGCTAATAAATATTCTCATATTTTATTAATTGTAATGTTCTAATCTTGAAATCTCTTAGAGATTTTTTTTTTTTTTTGCAGTAGGCCGCTAAGGGCAAATACAATCAGGAAGATGATTAGACTAATTGTAGGTCTTTGATACCAAGTCAGAAGGGAATTTATCCCTCCATTCTCCCCCTTTTTCCTTGATTCTCTTTTATCTCCAGTCTACTGTTTCTATTCCTACTGTTATTTCTACTTATATCCTGTTCCTTTATCATTTCTTTTTTAGTTTGCTTGTTTTGTAATATTTTGATTACACTATTTATAAAACTATATATTCAATATAATAAAAATCTATATATCCATAAGCAAACAAGACGTAAAACACAATGCAACCATTTGCAGCAACATGGATGGGCCTAGAGGTTATCATACTAAGTGAAATAAGTCAGGCGGAGAAAGACAACTGTCATATGATATCACTTTTTTGTGGAACCTGAAAAAGATGATACAAATGAATTTATTTACAAAACAGAAACAGACTTACAGACATAGAAAACAAGCTTATGGTTACCAAAGGGGAAAGGGGGGGCAGGGATAAATTAGGAGTTTGGGATTAATAGATACACACTGCTATATGTAAAATACATAAACAACAAGGACCTACTATAGAGCACAGGGAACTATATTCAATATCTTGTCATAACCTATAAGGAAAAAGAATCTGAAAAAATATGTGTGTAACTGAATCACTTTGCTGTACATCTGAAACCAACACAACATTGTAAATCAACTGTACTTCAATTTAAAAAAAAGAAAAACATGACCATGCAGCTGATGGCCCCTCAGTAGCATTTGAAAATCCCCTGACTCTTCTTCAGCCAGAAGGAACTGCTTTCCAAATTTTGGCATTTAAAAATCCCATGTTGCAGTATTTCATTTTATATCTAAAGTTTATACTAATTGTATATTTGACATCACCTTCTGCAACTTATTTTCTCATTGAAATTATTTTTTAAAGATTCATTTATATTGTATAATTTTTCATAGTATGTATATACTACAATGTATTTGTTCATTCTCTGGTTGAGGGATACGGATAGTTATAATTTTTCCTATCTAGACTTTACTGGAATCAACATTTCCCTATATATTTTAACACACCGTACACCTAATAATAGGATTTCTGGGGATTGCTTGGCTTAGAGTACGCTGGTTTTTACTTTTTATTTTTATTTATTTCTTTTGTTTGTTTTTTTTTTTTCAATTTTTATCTTATAGTTGATTAACACTGTTGCATTAGTTTCAGGGGTACAGCAAACTGACTCAGTTATACATCTCCATATATCCATTCTATTTCAGATTCTTTTCGCATTTCGGTTATTACAGAATATTGAGCAAAGTTCCCTCTGCTACACAGTGGGTTTTTAAATAGATATTACAAAGTGTTCTCCAAAGTGGTTTCACCAAGTTGCCCTCCTACTCTCAGTGTATGAGAATTCGATTCCTTCACATCTTTCCTAATATTGGGATTTGTACAACCTTGTAATATTTTGATTTCTGTACTTCCTGTTGTTTCTTATTTCCTACCTTCCAACTTTTTTAAATGTATTGTGGTTTTAATTCTGCTCTCCTAGGTTAGGCCTCTCTCTCAATTTTCAGACTTCCTTCTTTGCTAATATAAGAATTTAAATTTACAGTTTTTATCATGCATACTGATTTAACTAATCATTACTTGTCTTGATTTGCAGTAATTTTATAATTATTTGGGTTTAAGCATTTCTTGATTTTAATTCTTGTTACTCGAAGGGTGTATAGAAATTTCCACACACCTTTTAGCTGTTTTTGTTGCATTTGTAGTTGTGTGGAACCTAGAAAAGTGCTTTCCAGCTTGATTGCATTTTGGTTGGAAAAACAAAGTCTGTATGAAAGTGATTCTATCTGTTGAGCTTTGCTTTATGTTCTAGAAAGTATTTTCCCCAAAACCCAGACTGTAAAAGCAAGTTTCCTTGTCCTCTGCCTTTGCGTCCAAGTAGATATTTTTCCAGTCTACCTTATTTTGAAAGCCTAGCATTCTGAAGACCTGAATTTTATGAGGAGTCTTAGTTCCAATGCCCATCTAAATAAAGGTAATTTTTGAAAAATAAATAATGATACACCAACTAAATATCCATTAAACAAACAAAATGGAACCCTACTTCTCACCAAACACTTGAATGAACTCCAAATTCATCAAAGATTCAACTGTAGGGAGATGAACTATACAAAGAAGACAAGAAGAAAAGATGTCTCAGTTTCTTTATAATCTGGATGTGGGAAAGCCTAAACAAGACACAAAATTCAGATGTGATAAAGAAAAGATTGATAAATTTGACCCTATAAAAATATTAAAAGAAACCTTTTGTATGCACAAAAAGAAAACTCTATAAACTAAAAATAACATAAATGCCAAACTGGGAGAAAATGCCATATATCTATTATATATACATCACATGGCAACTTATATATGATATTTTTATCTGATAAAGGATGAATATCCCCAATATGTAAATTCCTAAAAAACCAGAAAAATTACTGAAAACCGAATAGCAAAGTAGACAAAATATCTGGGCAGTTCAGATTAAACATATACAAATGGGCCTTACACAAATGGTGCTTATTAAATTTTCCTCATAAATTTAAAATGTAAACTAAAACTGCACTGAACTCTTATTTCTCACCTATCAGATTGACAAGACTTCTAAAGCTAGGAAGTACACTCCACTGATGAAAGTGTGAAGAATTTCTACTCCCATACGTTTCTGATAGTCATACACAACCCCTCTAGGGGAGAATCTGCAAGATTTATCAAAACTGCAGAAGCACACTTCCCATTGAACCTGCAGTGGATGCCATTTATTGCTATATACACTGAGGTTAAACCTCCACACATACCAAACAGCTCATACACAAGGTGATTCATGCAGAGTTATTTGTAATAACAGAATTTTGGAAGCAACCTAAATAAAAATCCATAAAAGCCTGATTTGAATCAACTGTAGTAGACTTACACAAAAGACTGTTATTAATCAAATGTTTAAAAATGAAGTCGATCCCTATGAACATTTATGGAATGATTTCCAGAATATATTGATTAGTAAAAAAAAGTCAAGATGTGGTAGAATGTTGCTAGTTTTACATAAAGAAGCGTGAGAATGACGAGCAGGAACGTGAGGACAATGGTTGTTAATAGGAGTGTGTGAAAATAGGACAGAAGGGGTGGGGATGAGATGGAAACTACTCCGGGTGTACCTTTTGATTCAGTGTTTTTCTTAAACAATCTACCTTTTCAAAACATTGTTAGTAAATGAGGATTTTAAAAGAACTAAAATTGAGTCTCTTTGTCTAATTGACACATGAACAACTTCACATTTCACCTGTACCCAAGGTCTAGATGTCTTCCTTGTGGGACTATTAAAACCCAATCCACTGTTTCTACCATCTGTGTGTCAATTTCTACTTACTGCTTTTTTTTTTTTTTTTTTGCGGTACGTGGGCCTCTCACTGTTGTGGCCTCTCCTGTTGCGGAGCACAGGCTCTGGACGCGCAGGCTCAGCGGCCATGGCTCACGGGCGCAGCCACTCCGCGGCATGTGGGATCTTCCCAGACCGGGGCACGAACCTGTGTCCCTTGCATCGGCAGGCGGACTCTCAACAACTGCGCCACCAGGGAAGCCCAACTTACTGCTCTTTTTTCCCTTGATTTTTCTTGGTGTTTTTGGTATTATTAACTTAAACTTACCTATTTCAAAGGATGTTTATTATATTTTATCCAATGTTTTTGTGTTTTTGCAAAAGAGAAGTTTTTCAGCAAATCATTTTGCTGTATTGCCAAATATAAAAGGCATTCTTTCTTGATGTCTCATATTTTCCTCTTCTTTCCCTTCTGTCCCACTTCTCTCATCATTCTATAAGTATCTTTTAAATCTTATTGACATTTTATTTCTCATTTTCCATCTGTGATTCAGCTTCCTTTCTCTCATGTCTATCCCTATTCAGCATTTGTTACTATAGCCAAAAAGATTATCTGGTGATTTTTATATAATCATGAAAGATCATATAAAAAATCACCTCTGAAAATACCTGTATTTTCATAGTTCTACATTTGAGATAGTGTGTCATAGCATTTCATTAAGTAAAAAACATAGAAACACAGCCTTGATTATCTTGTGGCTATGAAGCACCCAAGCCATTTGCAATTGACTTTTTGAAATGGATTATTAATAAGGTTGCAATTTTTCTTCTCACAGAAGCACTGCTTAGTTCCTTTCCCTCCTCTTCTCAAAGAGTTAAACTAAACATAATTTTTTCTAAATTGTGTTCATTTTGCCTCTTTTTTTTGTTTGTTTTTAAATGTATCTAAAGATTTAAGAATGATCTGAGCCCAGACCACCCTCTGGAATTAGAAACAGAAGGGTGTGTCTCTTGGGCTGTATTAAATACATAAAAGTGCTCTTCGTTTCCTTTACATTTCCAGTCAGAGCTCAAAGAGGCACATTCAAGAGGGGAAAGAAAGCTTGGAAAACTTATAGATCCCCCCAGAATGGCTTTTTGTGTATTTCCATTTCTGCTTTTAAATACTATAAGGCTCATTCCCATTTCTACCAATGTCTGTTGGAACAAAGGCATGGGCATTTTCAGTAAAACAGCCCTTTGATATTTCACATTTAGTGTTCTAAAGATTGTCTAATGGCTCCTTCCTTATTTTAGATTTTCAGAGGGGCTTATAGTGGACCATTCCTTTAAGCGGTTGGAGGTGGGGTGGGATGGAGGGGAAGAATGTTGAATGTTGAATTGCAAATGCTGAAGCACACATTTTAGGCAAATAATGTATCGTTTTCAAAGCTTAAGCAATTAGTTTAATGAGTGGACTCTCACTAACACACGTTTACTTCCCAGGTGTGTTTTTAGTTCGTTAATATAAATATATATAATATATTGTAACTGTCCCTGCAGAAGAAACAGTATGAAAAGGAAAGAGAATAAAGAGAGAGAATGTGACTCTGGCAGGCAAAAGGAAAAAGGAAGAATAGGCAGGGACTTCCCTGATGGTGCAGTGGTTAAGAATCCGCCTGCCAATGCAGGGGACATGGGTTCGAGCCCTCGTCCGGGAAGATCCCACATGCCGCAGAGCAATTAAGCCCGCGTGCCACAACTGCTGAGCCTGCGCTCTATAGCCTGCGAGCCACAACTACTGAGCCCACATGCCACAACTACTGAGCCTGCGCACCTAGAGCCCGTGCTCCGCAACAAGAGTAGCCACCGCAATGAGAAGCCCGCGCGCCACAAGGAAGAGTAGCCCCTGCTCACTGCAACTAGAGAAAGCCCACACACTGCAACGGAGACCCAACACAGCCAAAAATAAATAAAATAAAATAAATTGATAAAAAAAAGATAAAAAGGTGAAAGGAAAATAATATAATGTCTTTGGCAACATGTAAAATCTAAAGCATCACGACAAAATAATACTAACTTCTTTGCACTGCTACTAGACCCTAAAGACCAATGAAGAATGTCTGATCTACTAAATATCTTAGCTATTTCACTTCCAAACTTGACGTTCAGTTAGTTCCCATATGTACAGGCATGTTTCCTGTGTTTGAGTTATTTCTTACAGTTTTACTGAGATATAATTGGCACACAGAACTGTTTAAGATGTATAGCATAATGACTTGACTTACTATATTGTGAAGAGATTACCACCATAAGTTTAGTGAACGTGTGTCATCTTATATAGGTACAAAAAAAATAAAAAAACTGTTTTCTCTTGTGATGGTGTGTTTGCATTTCTTAGTTTGTCTCTTAGCTTTTCTGTCTTTCAAGTGATCAGAATTCTGTTTACTTGAAGTCCCAGTGATACCAACCAGGGTTCTTGGCTTTCACCAATCAATAGAAATTGCTAGAGGCCAGACAAGAAATTCAGGCAAAGCTTTACCGGGGCCCCTGCTGCGGCAGGGTGGAGCGAGAACAAACAACAGGTTTCCTTGCTCCTTTGCGCCCAGAGAGGGGGTGAGCTGGTTCCTTATATGGAGTGAGGGGAGGGGTGTGGTGTGGCCAGGGGTGTGGCCAGAGGTGTGGCTTAGGTGGTCTGCCCACCCCTTAGGTGGTGCTGAGTGCAAGGGGCATGCGCAGTGCCCTGCTTTTGCTCCCAACACCCTGCTTTTGCTCCCAGTTCTTCAGAAGTGGCAGTTGGGGTTTTTGGTCTTTTCATATCTTTTTTATATAATTCTCCCTGAGCATGCACGCAGTTACTTTTAGTCCCTTACAGTTTCTTTGTATTTTGTTTCTCGAGGAGATGTTTGTCCGGGTGCAGGACCTGCAGCAAAGGGTCCCAGGTCCCAGCCTGTCTCACCAGTAGGATAATTTAATTTGCTCTACCTTTTAAGAAAATGGGCAAGTTGCATTTTAAAGTAGAAACATGTTAGTAGGACTTCTTGACGTGAGGTCTTTGGATAGACTCCAGTAGTCTCTTTGCTCATGTTGTTGCTGTTGTTTGTTGTGTACGTGGGTGTGAGTGTGGGTGTGTGTAATAAGAAATTTTAAAGAAATCACATCCTTATTTTTAGTGCCTCTAAGGGAAATACAGCATTTCTTCCAATTATGGGTATAGATGACAAACCATAGTATTATTTGGGAATTCCTGTGACTTTGTCACCAATAAACATAAGAGAAATTTGTTGTTACCGATATCTTGATGCATTCTTTCTACTTATCACTGCCTTGAAATAATGATCATTATTAGACCTTCTAAGACATCTGTTACTTAATGTGGTAATAAGCAAGAACATATATGACCATATCACATTTCTAAAGTTTTGATTACTGATATTTACATGTAGTTTCTTTGCTTTGTAATTATTTGTATTTTAATATTTTATCTTAGGTATTTAAAACCATCATTATTAGAAGTGCCTAAAGGGCCCATTGCATGTACTCACACACACACACACACACACGCACACACACACTCTGAAGAGTTCTTGCATTAATTTATACAATTATATTAAAGCAGAAATTGTCTTTTGCAGTGCATGCTCCTTGAGAGAGAATAATACAGAATTCGTTCCCTGGGTTCCTTGGGTTTGGGTTTCTAAAAGGCCTTGCGAGACCTCCTAAGTCCAATCTGCTGTTAACAAACATTCTCATTTTGAGTTTTATTCTAGCAATGCAGCCATACCCATCAGTCAGGCTCCCTGAGATGCAGCATTTCTCTTGCAGTTTTGTTGTTTTTATCTGTAAGGAGCCAAGGGCATTCCACTGCATTAAAGTACCACATAGAAAAAAATATCTTCTAAAAAATATTTTCACTGACAAACAATTTCTATGAAATTAGCTTGGAATCTTCCCTATTGTTGCTTCCATCTGAAAGGACACCTAAGGCAAAACAAAGTTGTTTTTTCTTCTTCCTGCCATGTCTGACATTAACATGGACATGTTTTAATACAGTCTAAGCACACAAAATGAGACTATTTAATATTGCTGGTTGATTTCAATACTTTGTGTCTGTTATCAACATCCTTGAGCCTGCTGTCTTCTATCAACATTCCCATCAAATTCTTTAACTTCATTGTATTATTAGAAGGCAGTAGCACAGTCTATGGAGTCAGCCTGACTAGTATTCAAATATGATTCTACCATTACTTTTGACCTGGAGCCTAACGAATATCTCTTACGCAGTGTTCTTGTTTATTAAATGAAAATTATAGCAGCTATATCACATAACTCTTTAAGGAGTCAATGAACTTATGTACACACATGTGTATACATATGTATATATACGCACGTGTGTGTGTGTGTAATGTCTTGGAAAGATCCTGGCATAGAGTAAGTGTACACAGTGAGTGCAAGAAAAAGACTAGACATTACAATATTATGATTTCTAAATCCTTGACTCCAACCTAGTTCTCCCTCAGGAACTAGAATTCTGCATTTCCAGCCACCCACTGAACAGAAGAATGAGAAAGTCTTAATGGCACTCAAACAAAATAAGCCTAACACTGAACTATCTTTCTCTCAAAAGCTCTCCTACTTCCCCATTTATGATAAGGGCATGAGCATTTTGACAAGGTTTTCAGACTTAAAAGTTGGGAATAATCTCCATTTATCAATCAGGTATCTAATCAGTTGGTGAATGCTGTTGCTGTAAAACAATATGTAGGTCTCTATGTATGTAGCGACCTAACAAACCCCAAGGCTCACCAGCCAGAGATTACCCGGAACACAAGTCCAGTCAGAGTTGGGTTGATTTAACTTGGAAAACTGCACTGCAGGAAGATATCTTGGGAGTCTCAGTAAAAGGGTGTGTGGAGGGGCTTTCATAGGTTTGGGATTGTGTTGCATGGTTCTTAGGAGGATCTGGGAATGCAGCCCCTGACTTCAGATTGGGTACTGTCAATGCATGGGGCAGCTCGTCTGTTGGGTATCTAACTATTGGGTGACTTCATGGAGGAGACAAGATGCATGAGACAGAGCTATATTCGGCATTGGTACAAAGCAGAAATTACCCAAAAAGGAGGTGTTGTTAGTCATTCTGCAGCTGTGATATGACCTTGGGAGAAACACTGAAACATTTTGTACATGGCCTTATCAATGTCCCATTGGAAACATTGTTCTTGTTTTGATAGGAACTTCACATTCTGATTACCAGCAAGGCCAATTTTTATTTTCTCACAGTACGGTTCTTTTAGAATGGGGTAATGCCACTACACGTCTTTATTCAGTTTTTAAAGTGTTCCATAGCACCTAATCAAGAACATTATTGCTTAATGATGAGTAAACCCATGATTTAGTCAATCAGCGAAAAGTTGACTGAAATCCAGAGTCAACATGTTTTTATGGGAAGTTCTAATTAAATTTGTTTATGAGACTTTTCACTATCTGTTGGGTCTTAAAGATCCAGCAAACCATAAGAGCATGTGTTCTCCAGTAGCTCATAATCTGGAAGAGACAAAAGAGAAGTGAACAGTAATTCCACTCTGATGAATAAATGAGGACATAATGGCATGTGCAGAAGCAAGCTTTTTTTAGACAAGTTGGAGAAAACTTCCAAATATTGTAAAAATTAAATTGGGACTTGGAGTTTTATAAAATTCTGTTCAGGGAAAAGCAAAGGTTGAATGCAAAGAGAAGGCTGAGGGATAGAGATCGATATGAATGTTAAAGTATCATCCATATGTTTGGTTTTCAGTAAGTGATACTTTTCTCCCAAAGCACCCCAGTGGAAATTAAAATGCAAATTAAATCAATAAGGGACTTTTGAAAAATCTGGAACATTGATAAGAAACTTTTAAAAAGTATATATTGGTAACATTCAGGATTGGCAAGGATGAAATTGAAATGAGCAAGTTCAGAAATTGCAGAAGGGAGAACAAATCACTATAACATTCCTGGTGGGTGATTCAGCAATTTGCATGAGAGATTTTAGAAACATTCAAATCCTTCGGACTCCTGACTCTACTTCTTGGCGTTTATACAAAGAAACTAATCAACCATGTATACAAAGGCTCATACATGAAGATTTTTATTGCAAGTCATTTACAATAACTAAGAGACTAGAAACAATCTAAACATTTGTCTGGACAAAAAAGGGTAAATACATTATGGTACAGCCACGCACTAGGACACTTTGCAGTCATGAAAACATGTTTGTGAAGAACATTTAATGACACAGGCAACATGCTCATAATATCATAAGGACTTCAGGAGAGTATAAGAACATGCACTTTAGCCTCAGAGAGACCTAAGTGCTTGGCATGTCTTTGCTAACTATCCATATAGCCTGTGAAAAGTTACTTAAGTTATGTGAGCTTCAGCCTCTTCATCTGTAAAGTGGGTGAAATAATAGTACTCACTCCATTGTTGCTGTGAGGGTGGATTGGAATGACATTTAAGGAGTTTAGTGCCTGACACCATTGTAAGGGCTGGATAAAAGACATGATGGCTGATGATGCTATACTTTCAAGTTGCTCTTTTTCTTCTGTCTCATGGAAACGGTTATACTGCCTCTTACTGCTGTCAGCTGTTATTTGTGTGTCTTCTATCACGTTTAAAATGAACTTGTTTGGTAATAGCCTAGCGTATCCTTATATTCTGTGTGCAGAGCAAATACTAAAGGCTTCAGACGCCCACAGCTATTAGATACCTTCTAGAGGATTTTCTGATCTGTGACTTTTTCTGGATATCTACCTTCTGTAAAAGTCGGTATTAGGTTAACCAGTAGGCAATATTTATAGCACTGCTGGGTTGGGGTGGAGGTAAAAATAATAGCAAATAACCTATGTAATTCTGAGTGCCAGGCATTATACTTATACACAGGCTAACTCATTTAATTCTCATAGCATCTACGTGAGACAGGACTGTTACTATTCTCATTCCACGATGAGCATACCAGAGAGATGAGATCATTTGCCCAATATCACACAGATAATTAGTGGAGAAGCTAGAATTCAAGTCCATGTGGTCTGGCCCTGGACTCCATAATTCATTAACACGCTAAACTAGCTTCTAGGGAAACTGGACTGTAAAATCCATTAAGGCAGACACTATAGCAGACACACGTACTACTAAACCTCCACGTCCTACCACTGTGATTGATACAAAGTCACAACTCAGTACATCTTGCTCAAAACTTAACTGACTGGCCAAAATGAAGAGGGTGGACATTGCACGATCCAAATTCAGTCTGTAGTCATTCCAAAGCTGCCCATTACCTTCTGGACTCTCAGGTCAAGTACCTATATGGAAGCAACACCATAATACAGTGTCTCATTGTAACAGCTGTCATGCTAGAGCATCCCTGTTTGTGGTGGGAACATTATTTACCAGCAGTGTGGCCAATCATTTCTAAATCTTGGAAACAATTCACCTAAAAGAATAAGATGACTTGCAAGTTATTTTTCTTGTTTTCTCTGTATAAATAGTACAGTTTTATCTCCCCTTGCTCCAAATGTTTGCTAACAAAACAAATGTGGTTTTTGTCTCACTTCATAGAAAATTCACAGCTTTGTGATGGCATGTGGCTACAGATCTCAAAGCTGAGAGCATGATTTTGGCTCTCGTTTCCTGTTTGCCTGGCTGAGTAATTTATTACAACTACAATTTTAAAATTCCTTAGAAGCACGAAACATTCGTTGCCAGGAGTACAACTGCTTTCCATCCAAAATGCCAGCGTTTCAGTGTGTCTTGCAACATTTTAATTACTTTGCTTATGGAACAAAATACATGCATAAAATACTGAAGGCAAAGGAAAAGTCTCCCTCACCATAATTACATTTTGCAAAGGCTTACTTACATTTTCATAATTATTCCAGTGTTTTTGTACAGGGAATTTTACATGTTAAATGGAAAATTATACCTCCATAAAAGCCACTGCAAATTATACCTCCATAAAAGCCACTGTAAATTAGCAGCTTTAATAGAGCATTTGAATTCTTGGTACAGTGTACTGTTGATTCTGCCGTCAGATCACCCACTGATTGTTTGAAAAGATAGATTTGCTGCAGCAACCTGTTAAATTTGAGTTATTGCCAGAAGATTTGTTGTCCTTTAAGGTAGCATTCTGTTTTCAAAGCAAGTCCAAGCTCTACAAACCGTTTGTCAGTAGTTTTAAGAAGCTCAGAATTTCCCCATGTGGGTAGCAATAGCTGTTTCAGCTCATAATCTTTTCTCCACAGAGGATGCAGAGATAGGCTGAGCTCTATAAAAAGAAAAGAAGAAAAATGTTCAATAAGATTCCTGGACCTACATTTGAGTCAACTGATGAACTTATATATTACCTCTAGTATTAGTGTGCCTGATATAGACTTTCTGGGTTTACACAAAAATATAATATATGTAAATTACATATTAAGTACAAATATGATTCCTAATAATTACATATTTATAGAATAGAATAGAAATATGTATTTGCTCCTAAAATTAATGTTAAGGAATAGAAATGAGTACAAATTAAAATAAAGATCAATTCTAATCTCACTACCAAGAAAAAGGCACAGTTAACATTTTGAGCTCTTACTAGGAAGTTAGGTAGATTCATGCTCTGAAGGTACACAAAATGGAACGTGATTTCTAACTTTAAATTTGTGAATAGTTCCTTGTTATTTCTCATTAATCACTGGTGTTGACCAGACCTTTGTTGGATATAATCATGAGAAGAAGTAAATACCACACTTGTTCCACTGTCACTAGATTCCCTAAGATGACAGAGTAATTTAAATAGAAAATCAGGGATTTCAGTTTAGGGATTCTTTTTTTTTCAAAGAAAATAAGGACCCCATAACAGTTATTCATATGTGACACATCCCTGTTAACTGTTAAGAAAGATCATTGATTAAAACCCTTTAAAATAATAGCAGAATATTGCATTTGGGGCCAGGGTAAAATGTACCAATTTTTGTACACTCCCATTTAAGATTTGTCTTCAATTAAAGCTGAAAATGAAGAAGATAAGAGAGAAATTGTTGTGATCTGGTGCTGGAAAATTTACACAGAAAGCTTTGCACTAAATCAAGGACACACATGAAAGCTCCAGGGAGATGGAAGAAGAAATAAATTCTCACTCAACAGCTTGACATATACTGTCAACGGAAATGTGGAAATGGCAAATGTTGTACCAAAAAAGATACTAAGTTATCAAGAGGCTAATTTTACGTTACCTGGGCCAGCTAAGGCATTTAATGGGATTAAAATGAGGAGAGCGTTCAAAGTTAATTAATTACATACTTACAGACTGGAGGGTTTGCCTGTGTGTGTGTGTGTGTGTGTGTGTGTGTGTGTGTGTGTGTGTGTGTGTTTGTCCTAAGAACATTCACCCAGTGCTTCTAAGGGTCCAAAGAAAATAACTTTCTGTATTTTGGACTGTGTGAGAAATTTGAAGCATATTTCAGCATTTATTCAAATCTTTGTTCCGAATCCAAAATACCTTTGGAAAGAGAGAATGATCATCATTTGCTAATAATTATCTTTTACATGTCTAAACTAAGAGGTAATCCACAAGTAATTGGTTTCCAACTCTTGCATCAGAGCATTATGTCAGGAAATTATGACTATATCTCCATTTGATTATAATTTGGAAAATGGCAAACACATTGAACAGATGCATCCTGGGTGACCAAAATCCCATCTAAATGAAGAATGAAACAAGTTGGTAGAGCCCCTGTACAGTAGGTTGAACCATATGGAATGGAGATTTGTGACCTACAAAAGGAGCAATTTCAAAAAAAAAAAAAAGCGGTTTCACATGGTTCACCCCAATAGTAGTTGTTTTCTATAATATGACACTGCTCTTCACTCCAACATGACATTATTAGTTATCTATTGCAGTGCAAGAAATGATTCTGAAATTTAATGATTACATTTATTACGTCAGAGTTTCTATGAGTCGGGAGTTCAAAAGTGGCTTCGTTGAGTGGTTCCACTTCAAGATCTCTTATGAGGTTACTGTCAACCTATTGGCCAGGGTTGCAATTATCTGAAAGCTTGAGTGGAGCTAGTAGATCCATTTCCAAGGTGGCTTACTCACATACCTGACAAGTTAGTGTTGGCTGTTGTCAGGAGGTCTCAGCTCTTTGCCACGATGGCCTTTCTACAAGACTGCTTTAGTAGTGTCCCCACTATGTGGCAGCTGGGTTAACCCAGAGCAAGACATCCAAGGGAAAGAAAGGAAGTCACAATGCCTCTTATGACCTAGTCTGGGAATTCAGGCACCATCATTTCTATGATATCTTATTCATTAGAAGTGAATCACTAAGTCCAGCCCAAAGTCAAGAAGGGGAGAATTAGGTTCTGCCTTTGAAACAGAGGATTATCAAAGAATTTGTGGACATATTTTTAAACCACCACAGTAGCAATGGTTACTGTCCATGCAAACATATATGATTGATACTCATACGACATTTCCAATACAAGTTCCTTTGTTCTAAGGCTTGACACATATTTTTCCACCCCGGCGTTCTCCATCTTTGATTACTTATCTCTTCTTCATCTGGAATCTTCCTGCAAAGACTTCACTCTTCTCTCTTTCTCTTCTAAACATTTTTGCCGAGATGGAGCATCTGAAAAGTAGTAGTTGTTTCAGGGGCCTAAGAGCCGAGTATTACTGAACTTTTCAGATTAGAAAGTACACGTTTTACTGGAGGAGGGCAAGAGTTTTATTCCTCCCCTATTTATTTCAAACCTCAAAACCACACATTTTGAAAAGAGCTACTCCAACAGCTTGTTACAGGAAGGCCTCCTTATTGTTGACCAGAGTTAACTAAGTTGTTCAACTTACTTACTAATTAGCTGTCAAGTGTTGGGTAAGGAGTTCAGTCTCCAGACCTCAGGGTTCCTTACCTCTATGGTAGGGTTGCCTAAGGTGTTATTTAATAGTAAAAATATTATATGGTTATGATTAAAGTGATCTGTGGAATTACATGTACGTAGTGTAAGAGCAGAGAATTTTATTTTTTTCCTTCTGGTTAGCGCAGTTGTACAGGACAGTGACAAAATCACTCGTACCCCATTTTATTAGTTTTTGAAACCTGTCCAGAAAATTCTCCAGGCAAATGAATTATCAACTATGGATCATTTGGTCAAGGGGACCACTGGAAAAGAAGTTCAGCATGTACTAGAGTCTGTCAGGACTATTATCTGTTGTTCTCTGAGTCATCGTGTCCGATGGCAGGCTCCTGGAGCTGGTGAACCTGGATCCTTGGGAGCTCTATCCAGAGCAAATAAACTTTGAAGCCTGAAGTTCTGATTTTGATGTTAACATGAAGCAAGTGTGTTTTGTTTCTTCATGGATTGTATGCTCTTCTAGGCTGTGTGTGTAGAACTGAGGTCAGTTGTGTAGGATACTTTTATGGTAATACTGAACATCTTAAGATAGCTTTCACATGCCATCTAGGCTTACTACCCAGGAAGGCTTTTGAAAGTGTTAATTTGCCAATTTGTGATTATCTTACTGATTACCCTCGCGGGGAACCATCTAGAGGCATAATTAGGGAAATGTACTCACAAAAGAGTAGCTGGATAAAAGGGTAAATGGAAAGTTTTACTAATATCCATACTGGTCTAGAGACAAAGGCAAAATCTGATTATAAACATATGAGTCAGATCACAAGCAAAATCTCTAATCTCTGAGAAAATTTAGCATGTGTTTAAGTCACACAAGGGCAAACACATCATAACCTATGTTTGCCAATGATGGCATAGTTCCTGGATTATTTTCCTCTCTCTTTCCAGGAAAAAAAATAAGCAAAGGAAAAGTATGTATCATATATAAAATACTACAATATTATCCCTAATTTAAATCCTGCTGGTACCTAAAAAGAAACAAGATTGAGTTATTTGTAGTGAGGTGGATGGACCTAGAGTCTGCCATACAGAGTGAAGTAAGTCAGAAAGAGAGAAACAAATACCGTATGCTAACATATATATGGAATGTAAAAAAAAAAAAGGTTCTGAAGAACGTAGGGGCAGGACAGGAATAAAGACGCAGATGTAGAGAATGGACTTGAGGACACAGGGAGGGGGAAGGGTAAGCTGGGACAAAGTGAGAGGCATGGACATATATACGCTACCAAATGTAAAACAGATAGCTAGTGGGAAGCAGCCACACAATACAGGGAGATCAGCTCGGTGCTTTGTGACCACCTAGAGGGGTGGGATAGGGTGGTTGGGAGGGAGACACAAGAGGGAGGGGATATGGGGATATATGTATAAGTATAGCTGATTCACTTTGTTATACAGCAGAAATTAACACAACATTGTAAAGCAATTATACTCCAATAAAGATATTAAAAAATAAATAAACAAGTCCTGCTGGTAAGAGAAAACACCTGTTTCTTTAGTACTTACTCTTTGACAGGTGCTTGATTAGGGAACGTGTATATATAACTAAATAAGAAAGGGACCCTGTTTGCCAGGATATCACCATCTAGAAACAAGAGAACCTATCAAAGGAGTATAAAGCAGCGAGAGTTTCCAAATACATTGGGAACATCTTACCTCTGGAAGTGATAAAACAAGCAAACAAGCAAGCAAAAAAAAACAGAGGAAAAAATAGTTTATGCCTTCATATGGAAAAGAAGACTGGAAAGACTTTGATTTATTATTTGTTTATAAATTGTATGGTGGTGCCATTATTAATATCTGTTATTTCTGATTCTTGCCTTTGACTACATTAACTTTACTACTAAAGGGGGAAGAACTGCTGGGTAGTTTGCTTGTTCTTCAGCAACATCCATTCTGCTCATTGCTTCAAAGATACACATGGCTGTTGAGTAATCTTTCAGTTATACACACATCCCCCATCCAACCTCCTTTTTTTTTCTTTCTTTTTTTTTTTCCATTTTTGACATTCTCTCTACTGATTAATTCTTCAATTCCTTGGAAGCCAAAAGTAATCAATGTCCAAAGGGACTTTATTAGCTATGGGAGAATGTAAGTGACTGACATTATCCCACAAAACTTTAACATACTCAGGCTTTAATTGTTTAAAATCTTTTTAAATTGAAGTTTAGCATACGTACACAAAATCACAAATCATAAGTATACAATTCAATGGATTTTCACAAAGCAAATATACTCATTGTAACCATCACTGAGTGAAGAAGGAGAATATTAACAGCACCCACAGCAGCCCCAGTAAATTAATTCCTCTTTAATAATAATGATAGCTTCTACCCATTTTTGAATTGTATATAAATAGCGTGATGAGGCATGTACTCTTTTGTATATGGTTTCTTTTTTATCATCATACGTTTGAGTGATTCACTGATGTCTTTGCCTGTGGCAGTGGTTCAGTACTTCTCAATAGTAAATATTTTCCATTATATGAACATATCAAAATGTCCATTCTACTGTTGATTTGGAACTATTATAAATAATACAGACATGAACAATGTAGTCAGTGCTTTTTGTTCTTATTGTTTGTATATAATACATCTCTTTTGTTCCTCCCTGCACCTTCCATCTGTTTTGCCCTCTGTGCTATAGTCTATATATTTTCTATTGATCTGTCTTCTAGTTCACTCATCCTATCTTCACCTGTGTCCCATCTCTCATGCTATGATTTTATTTTATTTTTAAATTTTATTTATTTATTTTTTATACAGCAGGTTCTTCTTAGTTATCTATTTTATACATATTAGTATATATATATGTCAGTCCCAATCTTTTAGTTATTGTATTTTTCAACTCAGAGGTTTCCATTTGATCATTTTCTTATTTTCTGTTAAAATTCTCCACCTGGTCATCTCTTTGCTGGAAGAAATTAATCACAGTTATTTAAACATTTCATCTGATAACTGTATTATTTGTGTCACTTTGTATTTCCTGATTTTTCTTCTGGTCCTTTTTTCTTCATATTTTAAACAAGTTTGGTTTCATTGCCAATCTGGCATATGAACAATTTTTATGATGATTTACCCTGTCCTCTGGAAGGCCAAAAAGAGACATAGCACCTAAATCCAATCAGATCTTGAACTGACTGGATGCTACTTTGCAGTCTTGATAAGGTCCAGTCTACCCCTGGTTAACCCCCCACACTTACGTTGTATCCCTCCAGGGGTCCCAGTTAGAGCCTGTAGGGTGTTTTAGTGCCATTCCTCCTTGGAGGTCTTGAAGTGCAATTTTGGTCTTCCTAGTACTGCGGGAATGCTGAAAACTCCATGCTACACTTTAGTCATGTTAGCTTCTTTTCATGTATTTTCTGCTTGGCTCCTTTGCATCTCTCCAAAGTAGCTTAATCAGGTAACGACTCAGTGGGGCAACAGGTTTCGAGTGTTAGTCTCACTCCTGTGACCCTCATTCATCATTGGAATTATGGTCAATCAAGTCCTAGAAGTCTTGTCATACCAGAACTCCAATGTTTGTTTCCCCAAAGGCTGTGAAATCACCAAACGCTCTTTTGTGTCTTAGGACTCTCAGCAGCTTCTACCCATCTGAGTCACATCTTTGGCATATGTCAATAATGTCCCAAGGAGAAAACCAATGTACCAAAAATTGAGCTTACCTTAAAAAGAATTGCTTCTTTCCAAGATCTTGCTCTTCAAAACTGGCTGCTTCAGCAGCTCTCTTGTTTCAAATCCAGTGTTTAAATTTTCATTCTATTTTTTATTCTTAGCAGCATTATTGGTCTCCTAGAAAATATCTCAACATAGCTGGAAGTGCAAGTTGCAGGCTTGAATTTTTATTTATCCTATATTTTAGAATAAATACTCATATGGTAATAAGATAAAGCTGTTGCCAACACTTAAGACGGTAAATTAGGGAGAAACGAATTGTCTTCACATTAGGGACTTTGAAGGAATTCGAGTAAAGTAGACCAAATATGATTTCCTTGCCCAAGACTGAAATAGGTCAAAGGAGGCCAACATTGCCAAAGCTGAAAACTTAAAATAATGGCCATTACAGTTTCAGGTTTTAGATTTTCACAAGTACCCATTTTTCACAAGTCAAAGATAAAAATTTTCTTTGTAGAACATATGATGGACAGTACTTTTCACAAATATTTGACCTTATTTTTTCCCATCACGTTAACATTTTTATCTGTTTATATGTGTTCTTTTAGGTGCGTATCAGTGGTTTTCCGCTCTAAAACACACAGGCAAACTCATACATTCACATGCATATACATGCACACTTATTCTAAAACATCGGAAGGAAATCTGCTAGTTGACACCAGTGGGTTTATGTGTGACACTATTAATTAGAGTAATCGAGAAATCAATACAATGAGTATCTCTGATTATGGAGCGTGTGCTGCATGTTATAGATCTGATCCAGTCCATGAAATGCTGGAGTAATTAAACTGAAAGCCACAGATGCATCTTTACTAACTTAAAGCTCTTCATTTCTCTGACTTGTTATTGGAAAATGAAGGTGAAGCTCCTTAGCTTTGAAATGTCAGTGAGCTTTTGAAATTTCCTACACATTTAGTTTGTTTTCCAAAGAAACCACCAGCTTTAGAAGCTGTGCCAAGTATTGAGGGATGCTCTTTAATTCATTCAAGTCAGTAATATAATTCTACCTAAAGTCCTGTACTATAAATTATTGATCTCATCAAATCCACTGAGGCAGAGTACTACTCAATATGGAGGAAACACAAAAGTGTAAGTCTGTATTTCTACTGCTGAAATTCTAAATAACATTAACAAAATTTATTTAGCAAATTTAGCAAGATTCCAAAAGAAGGAAAAAAGGAATGGATACTTGTTCAATGACTCTCTACCTTCTCGCCATCAAAGTACCTTTTGTTTTTATATAATTTGAAACTTACAGAAAATTGGCAAGCATAGTGCAAGGACCTCTCAGATAGACTTTACCAAGATTGACTAATTATTTACATTTTGCCCATTTGTTTTATTGTTATCCCTCCTTCTTGCATCCTCCTTCTCTTCCCTCCATGTTTTTTGAGCGTTTTGAGGGTTGTTGGAAACATTTTGCTCCTTTACCCCTAAATACTTCAGTGTGAATTTCCTAAGATAAAGGGTATCCTCTTACAACAGAACAGTTATCAAAATCCGGAAAGTTAATATTGGTATAATGTTACCAAATCCAGGGTTCATATTGTGAGACAGTTCTGCAACCTTCCTTTATCTTTCTTTTCTTGACGTTTGTGAAGACTACAAGCCAGTTATTCTGAAGAATATTCCTCAATTTGTATTTCTGACCTGAAACTTGGTTACTTTCTGTATGCCCTGGTAGAATATGTCTAGAAAAATGTATCAACCTTGCTCACTTGTGTTTCCTCATTACTAGGACTGCGTCTTGGAGCATAATAGGTGCTCAGTAATTGATTTTTGAATAAATGAGTGCTTACAGGTAGCATGAGCTTTAGGCATATTACTTCATTTTGAATCCCTGCTACAACTTTTTAATCTGATTTTTAAACCCACGTTGCAGATAAGAAAACCTAGGATCAGAGACTAGTAATCACCCAAATTACACAAGCTGTTAACTTGCAGCACTGTGATGGGAAGTGACATCTCTCTAGGTCAAAAATATCTTCACATTGTCCACACTCTCTCTTTTTTTTTTTTAACATTTCAGGTTTTGTTTTGTTTTGTTTGACCATACTGCGCGACTTGCGGTATCTCAGTTCCCCAACCAGGGATCGAACCCGGGCCCCAGCAGTGTAAGTGCTGAGACCTAACCACTGGACAGCCAGGGCATTCCCATGTCTACACTCTCCTTGAGTACAGATTATTCCATCTTCTGAGCATCCTCCTTCCCAGTTCTAGTGTCAACTTTGGTATTCATTCTGCTGGAAACCTTTTAAGGGTTAACTGTAGCTGAGTGGAATGAAATAAACCTAAGGGCTAACATTATTTTTATCTGCTTGATACATGAACGCGTGCATCTTCCTATATTCAGTAGCTTCTAAAGATGTTTCAGTCTCACATTGATCGTCTCCAAATATAGCCTATAATAAGAGAAGAAATTACCTTTGAGCAAGAAACAAGATATTCTTTTGCTTCAAAATTTTTGAAATTGGAGTTTCATCTTATTTTCTTTTTTTGAAGGACTAACTGTAGAGCAAGTACTTAAGAAGAATTCTTGGAAGCAAGTGTTTATGAGGAGCCCCAGAGATTTTTTTTTCCATTTGTGAAAATCTTTTCACTTTGTTGAACACAGAATGATGTTAACTCCAGGTTTTAGTGGGTGAAAGATACAGAAAGAGACAGAAAATTATGTTTCATATTTGAAAGAGTTTAAACGTGCTAATCTTGGTTATTTTATCCTGGCTAATAATAGTTGGTCCATTCTTTACTCAAGATTACAAATTGATTTGTGGACCAAGTGGACTATTATACAAAATTGAATTAGAAAATTTAAAAAAGGGGACTTCCCTGGTGGTGCAGTGACAAAGAATTCGCCTTCCAATGCAGGGGACGTGGGTTCAATCCCTTGTCAGGGAACTAAGATCCCACATGCTGCAGGACAACTAAGCCTGCGCACAGCTACTGAGCTCGCGTGCCTCAATGAGAGAGCCTGCGTGCCACAGACTACAGAGCCCATGTACCCTGGAGCCTGCACACCACAATGAAGAGACGGTGAGCCTCAACAAAGATCCCGCGTGCTGCAACTAAGACCCGACACAGCCAAAAAAATAAATAAATAAAATAGATAAATATTTGAAGAATTAAAAAGTGAGCTAAATAAGAATAGTGATAATAACTAACATTTATATATACCATTTATTATATTTCAGGCACTGCACTGAACACTTTGTTCAAGCTGATGTGTATGGCTTGTTTTATAATCTTTCAAGCAATATTTGTCCTCTTTGCATTAATGCTTCCATGATACGTTGTATCCAGAATAGATACGTTGTATATACTGGATACGTTGTATCCAGTATAACGTAACGTTAATATTAGCAACCATTCTAAAATTGCTCGGCTTGTCATTATATATCTGCTCTGAATTTGTCCTCTTATTTTGATCAGCATCATTGCCAGAACTGTCGTTTTCATTTATACTTCATTGGTTTTAATGTATATTTTTGGAATCCTGGGTATACACACCTTTTTTTTTTTTTTAACATCTTTATTGGGGTATAATTGCTTTACAATGGTGTGTTAGTTTCTGCTTTATAACAAAGTGAATCAGCTATACATATACATATGTTCCCATATGTCTTCCCTCTTACACACCTTTTTTAATTACCAAAGAGAAGAAGTACATAACACCTCTTAAAGAGATCTCTGGAATGTTCATCCATCAAAGGCAGATGAAGAGAGACATTATTTGACCACTAGGGGCAGCAAATTATTAAAAAAAAGTTTCTAGAAGTGGAGTTCAGTATTTTGATTGGTATAGACTTTCAGAATGTAGATTCAACTTAGAAAATTTTATATGTGACACTATGTTCAGATTCTTAGGCAATAAGGATATTAATTTGGATGTGGATGGGAAGCGATGACTAGAAAAAGCAGTGGAAACTTGTTCCCCTCCTTATCTATTTTTTTCCCTTTTTTAAAATTAATTTTTTTTGGAGTATAGTTGCTTTATACAATGGTGTGTTAGTTTCTGTGGTACAGCAAAGTAATTCAGTTATACATATACATATGCCCATTCAGTTTTAGATTCTTTTCCCATATGGGTTATTACAGAGCACTGAGTAGAGTTCCCTGTGCTATACGGTAGGTCCTTATTAGTTATCTATTTTATATATAGTAGTGTGTGTATGTCAATCCCAGTCTCCCAATTTATCCCTCCTGCCTTCCCCCGTTGGTAACCATAACTTTGTTCTCTACATCTGTGACTATTTCTGCTTTGCAAGTAAGTTCATCTCTACCATCTTTCTGGATTCCACATATAAGCGATATTATACGATATTTGTTTTTCTCTTTCTGACTTACCTCACTCTGCATGACCCCCCTCCCCATTCCTGACTACTTTTCTACAAACTGCAACGCCTAGATCACTGATTATAAGCTGAAAACCTGTCTTCAGTGCTGCTCTCCCTCCTTCCTGACCACAGCCTCCACCCCACCTCCAAACACACCACACACAGAGCCAGTGCCGCCCCAGGCATGAAAGGTGACCTGATGACCACTCTTCTTCCAAGTCATCACTGCAACAGCGCTATAAGCGTCACCACCCAGTTCAAGCTTTAGCCGCCAGAAAAGCAAATGAACATTTTAAAGGATTTCTAGACAAAGCCTACTGAACCTCTTGGGGCAGGACTATTGTGGCTCTTTTTAAAAATCTTTTCCTTTATTAAAGTACAGTTGATTTACAAGGTTGTGATACGTTCAGGTGTATAGCAAAGCGATTCAGGTTTATATATGCATATATGTTCATTTTTAGATTCTTTTCCGTTATAGGTTATTACAGGATATTGAATATAGTTCCCTGTGCTATACAGTAGGTGCTTGCTGTTTATCTATTTTTAAAATTTTTTATTGGAGTATAGTTGATTTACAATATTGTGGCTATTTTGATTTTTTAAGCCAGGATGGGACTGTTGAATAAAAGATACTCCTTGGGGCAAGAGACTGCAGTTTAACAAAGAGTTGCCAAAGATATAATTCATAAAAGACTAGTTGTAAGAGATGATCTTGGAAAAAAATGTTTTGTGTTCAAATAATTAAAGAAATGGGTCGTTACCCTATCTCCCTCACACATTAGACTAATAGTAAGTTAGTCTATAGTAAGATATCTTGCAAGATCAAAATCAATTTAACTTTGTTTAATGAGACGTTTCCCTGGTACATATTAATTTTCCTTCCTGAGGAAACACACTTTTAAAACCACAAAACTATGAAAATATATGCGAGACAAAGAAGGTATAACACAGAAAAACAAAATGATCATCAGACACAAAAAATTATATTTCCACGGAGGGCTGGACACCTCACCAGCTAACAGGAATGGCCAGTAGCCAGCGTCAATATTGCACCAGATTTCTCTTCTAGGAGCTGAATTGCTGGGTTCTATCTGGAAAGAATCAGTACTTCCAAGTTGTATGTTCTTAAAAGAGAGATAAGGAACCCAATTTTCTCTACCATTTATTTAAAATCCAGACTAAACCTCTTTCTCAACATCACTTTACTCACCTTTGAAATCCCTATTTATCTGCTTCCCTTTTTGTTTACCACCAGAATTTAATTGAATACATCTCATCTCTTTCCAGCAATAAACATTTTCTGCCTGTTTTTACGTTGCCCATCATCATCTGTTCTCTCCACTTCGGTGAGAAGCATCTTGGTGGGATTTTTTTTTGGGGGGGGGAGGAGTTTGTTTGTTTGTTTTTCAGTTTTCCGAAGAACTTTCTATTCTTTTCCATTATGGTTTATCACAGGATATTGAATATAGTTCCCTGTGCTATGCTAGTCCAAAACTCCCACTCCATCCCTCCCCTACCCCACTCCCCCTTGGCAACCACAAGTCTGTTCTCTATGTCTGCGAGTCTGCTTCTGTTCCATAGATAAGTTCGTCTGTGCCATATTTCAGGTTCCACATGTAAGTGGTATCATATGGTATTTGTCTTTCTCTGTCTGACTTACTTCACCTAGTATGATAATCTCTAGATCCATCCATGTTGCTACAAATGGCATTATTTCATTCTTTTTTATGGCTGAGTAATATACCAGTGTGTGTGTGTGTGTGTGTGTGTGTGTGTGTGTGTGTGTGTGTGTATATCACACCTTCTTTGAGAAGGATCTTTGAAAGACACTCTTATAACCATGTCTCACCCTGCTTTCCATTCTTTAGTGTCTTCCTATTGCTTTTAGGATTAAGACCCCATTCCCTAACCTGGCCTACAGCACTCAGGATGATCTCTTGACAACCCAGCTCACCTCTTTTGGGGTGATCTCTCACTCCTACTCTCTTCCTTTTAGTCACATTTGTCTTCTTTCAGTTTCTTGTAGGTGCTATGGTCCTTTTCATTCAAAGTTCTACAAATGTTCCTCCTCTTTCAAAATTGTTCCTCATCTAGTCCACCATGCTCTCCCATTAAATAATGGGTTTGTATGTATTCTTCAGAACTAATGTCTCCAAGAAAGACTTTCCTGCCCCCAGATAACTTCAGAAACCCTGATGTAAGCAGTCACTGTACTGTCTGTTTCTACCGTAGTATTGGTCACAATTTTCATCTAATACTAAATTGGCTAATTCGATATTGAGTATTTGTCTCTCTAGAATTAAAGAAAGACAGAGGTAATGTTTTTCATCAGTAAATCCTCAAGGTTTAGCATTTAGTAGCTGAATGAAGGAAAAAAAACTTGGATGAATGGATGGATAGATGGGTGGGCAGATCGATGGATGGATGGTGGTGGGATAAATGGATAAGTAAACTAAAACAATGAATGTATGTATGCATGAATCCTTGTTCTATAAATATATGAACATACTTGGACTCTGAAAGATAACCGAAGTTTTTATTATTGAATACTTTTGTTATTCAACAATAATTTCAAAGATGAGCTCTCTTCACCTCTCTTTCTTCAAGTCAATTTACTGCGGAAATATAATCTTTGTAGACTTTGGAACTATAACCTGAAGCTCTCCTTTCTTTCATGATTTTTATTTGTATCTCTCTTGTATTCTAATGTAAGGAGGAGTTACCTTCTCTTGCTCTCACATACTTCAACTTTCCGCGCCACACTGAATTTGGAGTAACTTTTTTGGGGGGGAGTCATGTGTATGTTTGTTTGTTTTTAATTATTACCCAGTGTTTGGAAGCTGCAATCAGTTCACTTCAAAAATACTAGGGAATCAATTATTCATCAATTGAAATATAACAATGTAATGATATAACGTGTGTGGTCCTACACATCTTAGACATCTTATAGTTCCAGACAAATGAAAGGCATTATAATTCCAATGCAAAATAAACTCATTTTGTTTACCCTTGTAGTTTCTTCTACCAGAAACTTTTGCAGCATCGGAAAGGAAGGAAATTTTTGCAAGGAAATGTCGGAAAATTGCAAGGAAGTTTTTGCAACATTGCCACAATTTATTTCATTGCAACTGAGCCAGTTCTGCAGTTACTTAGTATTTATAATTAAACTGGCTTCTTTTTTAAAAGGGTTTTTGACAAAATACCTGTTGTAAACCAAAAAGAGAAAAAAATGTTAACTTAAAATTTTGTGAAGTCCAATGTTCTGCAAGTGTGATATGAAACTGGCCAAATCGATGACAGGAAAAATGATCCCTTAAGTAAGTTCCCATTCATTCATTCATTTAATAACTAGTTACTAAGACCTTTGACATGCGGGTCCCCCTCGAGGGGCTGGCAAACCGAAAATGAAGAGGACGGAGCAGGCTTCCGCCCTCTGTGGAGCTCACGCCCACCTTGTGTAAGTCGTGTGATCCTTCTGGGTCAGGTTCTCTATTTTGTCATGGAGTGAGGGAAGCAGTTAGATAAGCTGCCTTCCAGGGTCCCCCTGTCCCAGGCCAACACACTGGCCCAATGCTTCTTTTCCCTGTGCGCATCTTGGGTTCAGCTCCCATCCTCTGTGGAAGGAAACTGGGTGACACAGTCCCCTGCATCACACTGATGGGCTCTGAGTACTTCAATTCCTGTGACTCATCAGGGAAGGATCCTTAGATGGTTGTTTCCAGTGCTCTGAACATATATAGAAATGAATGCCTTAATTGCCTGCATCCTGAGTTGGAGGGGGAAGAGAGAGATTAAATTTTGACTCTCTCACTCTTTCATCAGAAACACTGTGATATTTTATAACTTTATGAATTATTTTCTGTTATCATTTTGGCTTGACCAATGGGAAGAAACTCTTGACGGAGCAATTGGATTTCTTTAACTACATTCAGCATGTCCATTCGTTTTTGACTATTCTTATTGTCCTATTTGAAGTGTGTTTTTTCTATCCATTGGAAGCACTAAGCTTAATTCTGATTTGCTAATTAATTTTATTTATTTATTTATTTTTGGCTGTGTTGGGTCTTTGTTGCTGCACGCGGGCTTTCTCTAGTTGCAGCGAGCAGGGGCTACTCTTCGTTGCGGTGCGTGGGCTTCTCACTGTGGTGGCTTCTCTTGTTGCAGAGCACGGGCTCTAGGTGCGCAGGCTTCAGTAGTTGTAGTGCTCGGGCTCAGTAGCTGTGGCTCGTGGGGCTTTAGAGCACAGTCTCAGTAATTGTGGCACACAGGCTTAGTTGATCCGCGGCATGTGGGATCTTCCCGGACCAGGGATTGAACCCGTGTCCCCTGCATTGGCAGGCGGATTCTTAACCACTGTGCCACCAGGGAAGCCCTGATTTGCTAATTTAAATAAATTTCGGAGTGATGAGAAGCACAGAAAGCTCACAATGTTAAAACGAAATTTCCGACTTGGATATCGTATGTTATTTGTGATACTATAAGAGCAAAGGCATTTATGTAACTGAACTATTGGTTGCAAAAATCACTTTAAAAGTGGCTTTATTAACTACGTGAAATAAAAACATCAAATACTAGAAACATGTATTTTATGCTGTAATCCCAGTAGGTGTTATCTTATAACGTTGCATTTTGAAATCTCAGGGCTTTAGAGGAAGAACATTATGGTTTCCATTTTTTTCCCCTTATAGAAGATGTAACACAGTGTTTCATTTACCTTCCATGCTTTCTTTTCCTTGTATTATTTGTAATGAAAAAAAAATACTGGCACATTACTGTAGTAAGAGAGAAAAATAATATTGTAACCATTCATGGTTTATATTTAGTTCATTTTCTGATTGCTAAACCCCAAGCCATCTCTCTCCGGCTTAATATTTACTTGGATTTTTATTTCAAATATGAAACTTTTGCAATAATTTAGCAATGTAGGTTATCCAGTTATTACATAAGTTGATAACAGACTCAACTTCTACTCTGAGCTTATATTACAGGTGAAAATGTTCATTTTCATTTACTGAGAGGAATTGATTTTTTATTAGATATACAGCTTCTTGTCATTGACGATAATGATAATAACAGTAAGAGTTCCCATTTGTTAGTTATATTACACATGCCCAGCAAGTTGACACTATATAAATAATGTCTCATATGTTCTCACAGCAAGTTTATGGAGAAACATTGTTATTCCCATTTTAGAGATAAAGTTTGAGTTCTGATCTGTCTGACAGCAGAGCCCATGTTCCTGACCTCTGTAGTCACTATCTAATGTCCCTAACTACAAAATACAGGTCTTCTGACTGTGATCAGCTAACAAAATGATTTTGCCTGTCATTTGCGCAAGCTGGCATTCTTAGGTAGGGAAGATGAAATGTGATCCACAAGGCTTATTTGCATTCATTTTGAAAAGCACTAAGGAGACAAGGATTTTTCGGAGAGGAGAGGTAAGGCTGGTCCTTGCTCATTGTACATTTCAATGATGTAGAGGAGTTTTATTAAAAGAGGATGTCTCCATAGCTACCTTGCACCCCTCACCTTCTCCTCATACGTGCGTGAGTCTGTGCCCGTGGGCAAGCGTACAGAGTAGCCCTTGGGCACATCAGGGGTGATCTGGAGAATCAGGGTTCTGATTTAAAGCGAACTGTTTCATCAAGTACTGTCTGCTACCTGCACCCACAAACTGGTGGTCAGTTAGTACACTGAATGCAACTACTGCATTTATTATTGGGACGTTTTTAACCAGTCGGGTGATGGTGGTGGCGGCTGGGAGGAGTCCTAGGGGCTACAGATGGAGAATGGGAGGAGAAAACACCAAAGCAAAGTGTTGAGCAGGCAGACCTAAATGCACTTTCTGTTAGTAGCTTCTAGGCTGTGAGGGGAAAATCCACGTGAGAGGAAGTGAGATGGAAATAAGGGGAGATCAGATAGTTATGTTCAGAGGCAGAGGTCAGGAGACAAAGCCCGCAGTGATTCCCTAAGCCAAGCAGCACACCGTTTCAGCAATATCTTCTTCTTTTTTTTTTTTTTCGGTTGCGCTGTGAGGCATGTGGTATCTTAGTTCCCTGAGCAGGGATCATACCTGGGCCATGGCAGTGGAAGTGCTGAGTGCTAACCATTGGGCCACCAGGGAATTTCTCGTTTCCACAATTTCTTATGTACTTCCCCTGGGACCTGGGCAGGCTTGTGCCGTGTGAGTTTATGGAGGTAGAAAAGAGCATAATTTTACTCGGAAAGCTGTTCAGTAGGATTGCAGCAGAGAGCTTTTTCTCCTCCAAGAATGTCCTCCTCTTCAGACGCGGATGAGAGCTAGGACGCTATAATAACCCCCTTGGACGCCATTGTTTATAAGGTAGGAAGATTCGTGAAGCTTAGTAATGGGACAGGATCTGGGGCTTTGGAATCAGGAAGCAATCATCGTGTCTTGGAGTCGTTACCAGAACAAAGTTGTCAAATTGAAGTGGAATTTTAAAGGAAGAGTAGAGTCGGTAACTACAATTACTGAATTAGGTCACTTGCAGGGTAAGGACAGCCTTAATGCAAGAAGCAATTAGAGTATCAAGACTACGGATACAGAATATCCAAAGATAATAAACCTTAAGTCAAGGTTTCATTGGATTACCCGTTGAGGAGAGACTGCGGATCACAGGATAAAATAGTACAGATTGCTTTCTGCTTGAGGTATGCTTTCACTGGAGGTCTGGCATTGGCCCCTGCAGCCATGCATCCCTCTTTCTGAAAGCAGGCTTATTTCATGATTATTTTGAGAGACCATGCTTAGCATAACACTCCCTCAAATGACCAGAATCCTGAACCACTCTTGCACGTGTTTATTACAAGTGGAAGTTTCATCCATCACTGGGCACAGGTTTCTCTGGCATATTAATTGCTTTAACTGTGCCACCCTGTTGGTCAAGAACTCTGTCCTAATTATTGAGGTCCCCCTCTCCTTCCCACACCCAAACTTCATCATTTTGGAAGTCGCCTCATCTTCCTTTTATTACTATAATACAACTTCAAAGTGGGCAAGAATATCACATTTTTAAAACAAACCCCAAATGATAGGATTGGACAGAATCAATACTACTTCTTAGGGAAAAAGTTGAAACAACTTTATAAAAATAGAGAAGCAATTCCCCCACCCTTAGTCAATTAATTATTAGGAAATTAAATAAATTGAATCTTTTATCTTGAATCTATCACTATTTATATTTACTCTAAAAGCAATGGTTTTGTAAAATCCAGATTTATGGGAATGTTTGGTAATTTTATGACATTTTTAAGGTAATGTACACTATGTCAAATGAAAGTTTCCTTCTACGTCTAGGAAATCAGCCTTTAGTAAGTGAGTAAGTCAAGCTTGATCATCACAGTGTTATTTTAGTGGTTTACTAAAGGCTGTTTGTACAAATTCAATTAAATAATTAGTTATGGAAACAATATTGAAAAACCGATGATATTCTCTATACATACTCTGAACAGGTTCAATTATATTTTACAAAAAGAGAGTATACTTCCTACTCTTGGTGGAGATCTAGCCTCTGGCATGACTGGAAGACTCCACCAGGCTTTCTTATTCTCCAAGATCTGCCATCTTGGCAGATGTTTGGATGCTTCAGCTTTGGGCCATGTTGGAGCTGGAGACCAGGATGTGGCTTATGACTAGGGCTCAGGATGAATAAAGCTAGATACTTATCTACTAGTGAAAATCCCTTGAAGATATTCTCTTCTCTGAATTATGGAAGAGTTAATTTTCTGTATCATTCCTGGGGCACCTAGCATGTGCTAGTACAGAACTGTCTTGCAGTAGATATCTAAGGCAGGATAAAGTTAACACTCCAACCACCATCACTGGACGAGTGGATCCAAAATGTTCGATTCTGTAAAATGTGAGTTAATGAAATGGCCAAGATGAGCCTACACAGCTGGCTGGCTAGGAATTTGGGAATATATGGAAAAGTTTAGACAAATCTAAGTTCTTGTTTGGTTTGCCACCAATTAGGGATGCTTGCTTGCCCTGACTTAAGTACTGATAGAGATGGTTGTGGATCGAGTGGCTAGCTGGAGCTTCCTGGCCACCATCAGAGCCTTAAGGAATCACCTGTTTAGTTGATACATGTTTGCTAGATCTGGGGAGATGGGTATGGGAGAACGTTGGGAATGAGAGGACCTATCCTCCCTCTCCCCTTTTCTTCGGGAGTTACTCGCATTTCCACCCAGGCTTGTTTTCCTTTTCATGTCCTCTCCCACACCCACAAGAAAATAGGAACGTTAAGCTGCCACCTCCTTTACCACCCTCTCCCTCCAGCCAATTTGAGAACAGGGTCAGGGAGAAGACTAAGAAGCCAGGCACCAACAGCAATGCACTCAAATGTGTGTTATTGTGCCATGTGTTATGGGGAGAAGGAAGGATTTCATCTAGTCATTTTCCTTTGTTTGAGAAAAGAACTTGGCATGACTTTCCACAGTGATGCACACTCATAGTGTCATCACGCTCAGGTTCAGCAGCTCACAGCTCAAGAATTCAATACTGAGAGACAAGTAAAAGGAAAGAAAGCTTTCTCGACGAAGCCAGCAGACCTGGGGAGAAGGTGGACTCACGTCCCAAAGAACCAACTCCCAGTAACCCATGAGGGAGCAGGAGTTTTTAAAGGGGCGTTTCAGAGGTGTATAGGCAGAGGGAGGGCGCCATGTGCAGAACGGCACAGTCAGCTCCAACAGTCATCTCGAAATTGGTCATCGGTGGTCTGATCAGTGTCATCTTGGTTGTTTTAAGTACAGTTAATCTTCAGTTCCAGGGTTGGTTTGTTCCCATTTCCTTGAGGCCAGTTCTTGGAATTGTGTAAGATGGAGCGGTTGATGTCATGGCTACAGTCTGGTCATCATGTCATTAACTCCTTCCACCTGATGGGGCTTTCAGTATCTGCACAAAAGCTCAAAGGATATGGCTCAGGGTATTATCTATAGCCCTTGAGGAGGGACTAAAAGTCCTTGACTTTGTTTAGTGGCCAACCTGATATTTTGTCTTTTGTGACTGTTTTCCTTTTTTTCTGCATTTTCTCATTTCTTTGATTAAATTTATTAGTTAGCTAAAGTTTTTCTACAGACAAGAGGCAGGCAGAGGACATGGTGGGGGGCGAAATCTGTCCAGGGAAGGCTCCATAGGGTTCGGCTCCATTATAGTAATAGGATACGAAAACCTTATTTGATGATAACAAAATAGCTTGCGTTTTCATGATAAAAAACAATTGTGTAAGGTCATGGTTCCCAAATTATATGCAAAGGTGTTTCAAAGCACTTTGGTAAACTCACAGGGGTGTCACCAGATATTTTAAATTTTTTTAAAGGCAACACAGCCTGTCAGACTTTGCATACACCACTCGATGGAGGCTGTTCACAGTTTCAATACTACATCACATAATCACTTTTCATGATGTCATAGTTTTGCAAAACTTAGTTTTTGTTATCTGCTGTGATTGGAAGCAAATACAACACAAAAGTCGGTGAGGAACAGGAAACGATTGTGAAGGTGTTCAATCAATCTTATCCCAAAGTTTGTGAAAATGTTTCAGACTTAAAAGAGGCATGTGCATGCCATTATTAAATAACTGTAGTGAATTAAGAATGAAGTAAAAATAATGTTTTACTTTCATTAATATCTATTATTTAATCATTTTGCTACTAACTTGTTAGGACATAAATATTTATTAAGTTGTTTGGCCCCAAGTGCTTAGTAAATAGGACTCATATATTTCTTTTGAGCTGGGCATATCATGTAAAAATTAATAAGACACTAAAAGTACCACAAAATGAAAAAGTTTGGAAACCTCTGGGTTGAGGAGTTACTCTAATTCCTCTTTAGATCCCTGTGAGTCAATGAAATAACTGAAAAATCTCCATTATGAGAATGTATCAAAAACTGTAATTTTGAGTAAATTATTGATCCCTATGTGGTTACTTGAAGCAAAAAAGAGAAAAAAAAAAGGGAAATGGATTACTTAAAGACAAATTCCAACTGCTGTGGGTCTGTCTGGGGGGAATAAATTTTTCTCTACCCTTCTAGGTTCTTCTGTCTGTTCCAAGAATTAAATTGACATGAGACAGATTAACTGGAGAAAATCACACAAAAATTTAATAACATGTATACATGAGAGAGACCCAGAAAAACTGAGTAACTTTCCAAAATGGCTGAAACCCTCAACTTAAATACCATCTTCTACTAAAGACAAAAGAGGATGTCTGGGATAGTGGTTTGGGACTTCAAAACGGAGGAAGGAAATTGACATGAGATGGAAAAGCAAATGTTTGGTAAACAGATGTTTGCTGGACCAGTGGGACACAGAGAGGAATTTTAACAAAGAGACTTTGTTAGGTTCCTCCCTGTCTACACATCTGGTTCATACTGTACTTACCTGTGGTGATGCTCCCTTCCCGGAACATGTCCTCTGTTTACACTCTTTTAGGGAGTTAGAGGGAAGGTCAGTGTTTCTCCCTGAGTCTTTTGGGTCTTGAATGTTTTCAGCTCAAAATAATCAGCATGCAAAAAAGACCTTTGGAGTGGAGAGTTTTGTTCCCCTATGAGTCAAACATCACTCAATAAAAATGTGTTAAAATTGAATATTCAGCCTTTGAAATTTTCATTGTAATTAAAAGATCCTTGTCATAGCAAATAAACTGAGGCACAGAGAGTTTTATTTACACAACAAAGCAATGAGAACATTGTGACTCAAAATTGTGTGTTTTGATGACATATGTCATGGCTTTATTATTTCCTTAATGGAGATGGAGGGTAGCTCTTACCCTGCAATTAAGTAAGCTAAACTCCAATCTGACATTTTACCTTAAGCAATTCAATTAGAAGTAACTTAAGAGTACCCTTCTGGGGGCTTCCCTGGTGGCACAGTGGTTGAGAGTCCGCCTGCCGATGCAGGGGACACGGGTTCGTGCCCTGGTCCGGGAAGATCCCACATGCCACGGAGCGGATGGGCCCGTGAGCCATAGCCGCTGAGCCTGCGCGTCCGGAGCCTGTGCTCCGCAACGGGAGAGGCCACAACAGTGAGAGGCCCGCGTACTGCAAAAAACAAACAAAAAAAAACAACTAAAAAATAATTAAATTTTTAGAGGGTTTATTTTAATATGCAATAAAAATAGGTCCAGTATAAAGACCCTCTGAGTTCACCCACAGCAGAGCATTTTTCTGGAAATCAAATAGTAGCAATAGTGGCAGAAACCCTAATTTAGACTGGAAGTGAGGGCTAGGCTTGTATGAGAAGGCAGTCATTTAGTTTAGAAGCCCTTCAACTATTTGAGATCAATAGCATTCAAATATAACCACACTAAACATGGGCACCCTGATAAAATGTATTAATATAATTAAGAAATGAGAAGAGTCAACCCAGTTTTGAAAAAGAAGAGCAACACAGTGGATTGAATGATCAGATGCTATAAAAAGCACTAGTAATTATAACAGTGTGATACAGAATAAGGTAGATATTAATTAGTGGAGTGTATTAGAAAGTTCATAATCAGACACAAGTTTATATGAAAATTAATTATAATTTAATGGCCACATTTCAAATCAGTAGAGAGCTCTTTTACCAGATGGTATCAGGACAAAAACCTAATTATATTGAAAATTAAAAAGCAATAATTGGATATCCACTTTGTATGATATGATAAAATGAAACCTGGCTGAAATACTGGTTCAAAAGCAACAAATAAAATAAGATTCTAAAGTTAAATATTGACAAATACATAATTCTGGCTTGGGAAAGGCTTTCTAAGCCAATGATTGAAGCAGCAAAGGAAAAGACTGATAAACTTTATGCAGCAGTAAAAGCATAGAAGATAGATGGATGATAGATAGATAGATAGATAGATAGATGTAGAGATATGTCATTACACCCCCCAAACTCATGGGAATGACGATATGAAAATAATTTGAAAAATGCATGAAAGAGCTCTGATAACTAAAAAAATGTTGTAAATTCATTAAAGAGTGGCCAATATAATGTAAATTTGCCAACATTTATAAACAAGCAATTCGGACATTTTTAAGCACAAGTGGTATATGAGCTATTACAAAGCTTCATGATGGCAAGTTGAAATAGTCACATCACCTTTGGCCCCAAAATTACATTTTGAAAAATATATGCTAAGGAATGAATTGTAGATATTTATAAGAATACTTCTCAAGCTGATTTTTTGTCAAGAGGGTCAAATGGGCATTAAATCACGTATCCAAGACAGACGATTATTTAAAGAATCATGGTAGATCTACCCATTGCGATATTATATGGCCTCTTTAAAAATTGCCTTCATAGAAGACTCTTTACAAAGTTAGAATGTCATTCTTAACATAGCTTAAGTTTTAAAAAAGTCAACTTTTAGGGAATTCTATTTAAAATACATGTAAGAGAAAATAAAGAAAAATTCAAAGCAGCTGCCTTTAGAATATAATAAATGCAGTTTCAACTTTGGGGTCCCTGGAAAGTATAGGTGAGTGTGTAGGCCGATTTATATATTGGTTTTCTTTGTACATAATGCAAAACACTGGATAGGTATAAAAATATTTTGCGTATATGAATAATGTAAAGCAACTAATAAGCTATATATCTTTCATTTTCTCTAATTATTTCATTTTAAATAAAGGATGGAAATGGGTAAATTAAAAGAGAAAAACTGCAAAATCAAGGAACCAGTGCATCCTCTAAAGAAGAGATCCTAATTTTGTGATTCACCAGTGTATGACTTTGGAGAAGTATATAAATACATTTGGTGCACTGATCCATGAACTGAGCAGGGGTCAGCTCAATCAGCTAATTTGCGTGAATATACACACACTGCATTAAGTAAAATTAAGAGATGATTACTGGGTTCAACTTAAATTCATATTACTGTGAACTGATTTCTTAATTCTTGGAGAACTATGAAATTGAGCAGCAGAATGTAGAGTGTATCCTTATTAATATGAGTTCCTTAAAGAGGAAATGCAGCATTGTTTCTAATGTTTCTGGAATATACACGGAGTACCAGGTCATAAACTTGATCTATCGGTGCAGAATATTTAAGTAGCTTTTCTCCTAAGACATTTAAACAAGTTTAGCAATTTGACTACATAAGTTAATATAAGAATTCTAGTTAAGGATATGGTTAAGATGGTACATCAGTTAGGCATGGGATCATTGAGCAAACACATTCTATTACAGGTATAAAATCTATTTTTGAAAATACATTTTTGCCATCATGTAAAATTCTTAGTTCAGGAAAACCAACATTTGTGCAGCCTTCTTTATTTTTGACATGAGAGAAATAATTTAATCTTGACAGTCTTCTAATTAGATATTATTTCTGTTTTATAGAAGTTGAAATTACGTTTTTAAATGACTTGACAGTTCACACAGCTAATGAATAGAAGAACCAGGCTTAAAATATTTGCTCTTCGATGTAGCAACCATACAAGTAACACAAATCTCAGCATAAACATGCGTTGTACATGCATGAACATCCACATAGATTATAAAAAATGCTTTTGAGGTCCAGACAACATTGGAGGATAGAAATATATTCATAAACGCTGTTGAGTCAGGTACCGGTTTCCTGTTCCAGCCAGCGCTTGTTTAGCACGGGAAAATCCCTCTCTGTCTCTGTCTCTGTCTTTCTGTACATTAGGCTGTACATATATGTACATTCATATACAGAGTCAGTGAATATATGCATTCAGTATTTGAGAAACCTTCCCATTATGACGTACATTTTCTAATAGTTTACCTATGTTTAAATTGAAAATAAGTAAGAATTTCAAATTATTCATATTTATAGTACATTTGTAATATTTTCTGTATAAATGAGATTTCCCAGACTCACTGTGAACTACTCTACTTAGCTGTAACATGAAGACGAAGGTCTTGACCTTCAAAGTACCTTCCGTGTGTATCTATATTTCTATAATTCTCGTTTGCAATGAGTTTACTTACTTATCCTGAAAATAGATGTGGTCAGAAGATATTAGAAAACAATAATCTGAATTTGACTTTCAAATAATTTCCTAGCCATCCACCCACTTCACCCTATAAATCTTAAGGAGCATTTTCTTGTCAAAGATGGGAGTTAAGACATTTCGCATTTCTACAGGATTCTGTGAACCGAGTCGTTCTCCCACCCTGCAGCTGAACAACTTTGAGAATACAATGTGCACAACTGCAGATTAACGGGACTCAGATGTCCGGGGTGGATGTGATTTCAAGCGGCTTGAATTAACTCTCTTTGACAAGCCTTGCCTTGCAAACCGCCAGCAGCAAAGTGCCTCTGTGGCTACACTTAGAAACTAGGCTCCAGTCTCTGGGAGGTTTCACATTGTTTCTAATGTATTGGTGGTTGGACAAAGTCGAATCATCCCCTATGAAAGCCTGACTGCCCAAAGGGTATAAACCCAATTGCCAGTGGTTTATTCAGCTTTGACAGTTCTCAGTGTGATCCTAACAGCCTTTGGTAATACAAGAAGGCAGGGAAAAAGCTCCAGAGACTTCCTTCTATTCATTTCTGTAATAGTTTTCTTGCCTCGGGACACTAAAGAAGATTTGTACAGCCTGCTGTCTTTTCATTAGCAGCAAGTGCAATGCTGCTGGGTAAGTTAATGTATAAGACTAGGAAAAAGAAGAGTGGTATATGTATGAATTTTTCTTCCATTTTAAAAAACTGTCCTTTTGCTTAAGTTCAAAACAGCTGAAAACAGAAAGAAAGAGTAAATGTACTTTTGTGTCTTCTAAGTCATAGATTTAATGTCTGGCTTCGTTCTGTTTGTTGAACGCAATACCATGGTTCACTGGGTTTTTGGAACAGACGTGAAAATGATCGTTATTGGACGGGCCGGGAAACCTGATTTTGTTTTCAGCGCAATCCTAGTTCTTGTCATGGAATGTAACAGTATTTAATGATTTCTTTGTATTTCCCTATGCAACAAAATGCATCGGTATTTTCAAACTTAGTTTGGCCGTTGCATTAAAACGCCAGAACTAAATTACTGTTCGTGTAGCATCCTTCTTTCCTTCTTTGCTAGGAAAAATGTATCTGGTTGGTGAAATCTCTGACTCTGGTTGAGAAAAATAAACACATTTATATTGGATAGAGCACAGTGGACTAAGCTGTGAATATGTGTATATATTATATATATATGAAGAAGATATTCCTTATAAAAGTAATTTTAACAGCTATGTAAGTTGTTGGTTACATGTTCTTCATTTCTCTTTTAGAATTTGTCTGCATTTTATCACGTGGACTAAGTTTTGAATTAAAGATTGATGAAATACGCTGAATATGTTATTAAATAGTCAGTAGATGTATCATTTGTGTACTTGAAGTTACTACTGCACAAGTCATTTACACTTTAAAATTCAATATTTGATAAATTGGAGCACAGAGAAAAAGACTAACAAGATAGAATGAATCAAATAAGGAGGTGTTACTCATTTCTTTATGATATTTTTTATTTCTTATAGGATAGACAGAACCAAAATATGGAATGGGTGGACTAAAGTAATTCTTCCCTCATTTTTAGGTCTTTAGAAATAAAACACTAAATTCGGCCTAAAGTTAATACATTTTTTCTGGCTTCTGTGATACAATTTTTATTATTAGAAATATGTTTTTATGTGAATAGTATGACAGATATAAGTATTATGTATTGAGAAGATTCCAATATGAACTTAGAAGGGTTACGTTGTAACATCTTACAAGGGGAAATAAACTAAATGATGACTTTAAGACAGATGAACTTGGCATTCAGCTTTTGGTAAAATCCTCATGTTTTAGAGAAGCAGCAGAACTGCGTGTATTATATCCCTGAGATTAGAAATATCTCAAACAATGACTTGATTAAAGAACTGCAGATAGAAGTGTTCTTTCCCCTCTCTACATCCTTCAGTATTTTTCCCCTGACAGTTGCAGATAGAAGTGTTCTTTCCCCTCTCTACATCCTTCAGTATTTTTCCCCTGACAGTTTGTGATGGTGTGTTGACATTTTGAAATATCAAAGCAGAGAATAACCATTGATACAGCTGTCTGACTTACCATGGTTCCTTATTATAGCAATCATGTTACCACGGGCCATACTTCTGTCAACAGCATTTCATCACAGATGCCCCAATTGCCCATATATGCATGGAAGCTTGGAGCACTGCCTGCCAAAGAGGTAATAAATCAAGGAGCAAATGATGTGTTGCTTCTGCAGTGCTTAGATTGTCTTGTGTTCTCATGGCCATGTGCTCTGATCCAAAGTTAGTAAGTCCCTAAACAATGCATTAGCTGGTGGATGAGTCCCTGCATTCTGTTTGTATCATATTTTATAGGACAGAAGGATGACTCACTAAAAATTAGAATGTGGAGCAAATTAAAGAGCCCTTTACTGGTACAGGCTTTTAGGAAAGGAATTTGAAACAATTATTATTTGCTTATTCGTCTCCGACTGCTCAAAATAAGTGTCATTTTATTTCAGATACAGGTTACTTGAGTACCACATGGGTATGAATTATCTGAAAATGAGAATTTATTAGTATGTAAGTAATTTTTTAAATTATCACATAAAATTGTTGACAAATTATCAGTTGCTTGAAATAATACCAACACATCGTTACAGTGTTATTGTTTTGTATGCTCTTAGCTATAATGTACACATGTGCATACATATGCATATGTTGTATGTATTTTCTTTATTAAAGACAAAGTTTAGTCAAGTAGAATTTCCCAAAATCAAAGAGGATAATTGTATGTAACCTGATGGTATCTAGTTATACCACTTGTTAATAGTACCTGAGTCTGTAAAAGAGAAAGAACAAAATATTTTTTTATTTCATTTCTTGCCAATCACAGAGCTTATAGATTTAGTTGCTGCAAATTAATTGTAGAGTGAGGTGGGCCATAATATATAAAGTAAATGAAAAGTCACGGAATTAAAACTGGAAAAGTCTATTGAAAATGTACAGCCTAATCACTATATTTTATAGACCGTTATTTTTTTCACTTGTTCTAGTTAAGGAGGAAATTTTATTATAGCTGACACTTGATTTAGCTTTCTGTACATATGATACTACTTTTTTCCCCAAAGATATCACATTTTTACCATAGAGCATATTGCTCTTTTCCTAAAAATGAATTTTCCACAAAATTGGTATCATCAAAACAGTAACGTTTAAGTTATATAAACAAACTCACACAGCTAAGAAAAATCAGAGCTTGAGGACCCAGATATTTTGTTTGCTGAAGCTTCTCTTTGAACCACCACACAATAGAGACAGTACTCAGGTCATTTTATTTAATAGTTTGTTCTTGAAATAACATAAAGTGGGCACTTAAAAGGAAATATAATTTCCCACTGGCTGAAATCCCACTTTCAAAGACAAATCGTTTTTGTTTCTCATTGATTGTTACCAGTTATTTGTTTCAAACACTTTAGATTTAATATTCTTTGTCTTTCATCCATTGATGAAATACTAATTATTCAAAAGTGTTTGGATGGGGCTTCCCTGGTGGCGCAGTGGTTGAGGGTCCGCCTGCCGATGCAGAGGACACGGGTTCGTGCCCCGGTCCAGGAGGATCCCACGTGCCGCGGAGCGGCTGGGCTCGTGAGCCATGGCTGCTGAGCCTGCGCGTCCGGGGCCTGTGCTCTGCGACGGGAGAGGCCGCAACGGTGAGAGGCCCGCGTACCGTAAAAAAAAAAAAAAAAAAAAAAAGTGTTTGGATGGAACCTCTGTGATGCATCTCTATTTGAAGTAAATTCTTGTAACCTTGATAATATTTTTGCAGTATTCAACTAAATAGACACTTTTCTGAATCATCCCTTTGTTGACAGATACTATATTTAACATATTTTAACATATGATATTTTCTTCATTAAGAACAAATCTGTATATTGGGACATCCCTGGCCACCCTGTCAGAACTGTTCACACCCCTAACCCCACTCATATCCTCTCAGACTGTGGTATTTCTCTTCACAGCACTTAACTACAGCTTAAATTATATTACAAATTTATAATCTGACCGTTCTCTTTCTCCCGAACTAGAATATAACTTCCTTGACTGCATGTAGACTGTTTTTCTTTGTCTTTTGTTTGTTTTTTTTGCTGTACTACAATAAGAAAAGGGGGTTTCCAGCATAAAATATAAGCCTTTTGACATGGATGTTGAAAGAATCGATAATAACCAGAGCTAATATTGTATTTATTATGTTGTAAAAATGGTGCTTTGCATATAGCATTTTCGGTTTTCACATCAAACTTGGCAAGTAGTTATGATATTCTCCATTTTCTAGATTAAGACTGTGAGA
The DNA here is from genome assembly GCF_003031525.2 of Neophocaena asiaeorientalis asiaeorientalis. Classification (NCBI taxonomy): domain Eukaryota; kingdom Metazoa; phylum Chordata; class Mammalia; order Artiodactyla; family Phocoenidae; genus Neophocaena; species Neophocaena asiaeorientalis. Next base: position 3,679,877 of record NW_020172982.1, on the reverse strand, counting down.
TTTATAGGGGGTAAGCAAGTTGCCATTAAGTAGTTGAACTGGAGTCAAATCCAGCTCTCTCTGCCTTCAAAACGTGTGAATACCCGTTTGCCACACCACGTTGTCTGATGATATATTGCACCTGAAACATTTTTCCTTCACATGTTGAAAAGGAAAAGGAAGTGGGGAGAAGAAAGAAATACTGGCAAAAAGGGTCATGGTTCATGATTGGCCGGAAACTTAGAAAAAAACATTAAAAAAAACGAGAGTCTTCTAAGACCTAAAAGACAAAGGCCCAGGGAAGAAAAGAGGAAAGGAAAGAATTGGAAACACATGAGGTAGGCACAGAGAAAATTCTTTTAGTTTCAACTTCCCTACCAATCTGGTCTAGAAGGCTGGGCTTTCTCTTTCCTTGAGGCCACTTTCCAGCCTTTCATCTCTGTTACTCCCTGTGTGGACTCTTCGTTTTTCAGATGAGTTTATTCAACGTCGTCTGAACCAGTTCGTCTGAACCAGAATGTGCTTTCCTTAAGACATCTCCTCCCAACTCTGAGGTCTTCCCATTTAATGATACAAGTGCTTTCCTTTACTTTCCCAAGGTCTTCCTCCACCTGATCTATTTTCCGAAGCCTTCAGCCTGAGAAGACTTGTTACCCCCCATAAAAACTCATGGCCCCAGTTACTGGACACATCACATTCTGCTTTTAAGACGTGTCTTATTTTACTAAATGTTTATGTAATTCTTGATTTCTTGACATCCATGTAAATTTTATTTTTCTATTGAATTGTAGTTGATTTACAACATTGTATTAGTTACAGGTATGCAGCAAAGTGATTCAGTTATATAAATATTTTTCAGATTATTTTCCATTATAGGTTTTTATGAGATATTGGATATTGTTCCCTATGCTACACAGTAAATCCTTGTTGCTCATCTAAATTTTACCCTTAATTATATAAGCGTTGTATATTTAATTCCTTGTATATTTTACAATATCAATGCATTCAACAAGGTCTCATTGGATGATTATTGTTTTAAAATAATGTATAACTAATAAATCACTTACAGGTAATTTTGGTGAGATTAGTAAAAAGCACATAGTTTTTTTTTTTTTGGTACGCGGAACTCTCACCGCCGCGGCCTCTCCCGTTGCGGAGCGCGTGCTCCGGACGCGCAGGCTCAGCGGCCATGGCTCACGGGCCCAGCCGCTCCGCGGCATGCAGGATTCTCCCGGACCGGGGCACGAACCTGTGTCCCCTGCATCGGCAGGCGGACTCCCAACCACTGCACCACCAGGGAAGCCCCAGAAGTACATAGTTCTTAAGAAGTCTCAACTCTTCAGAGTTCTGTGGTAAAAAGTTTTAGAGTTAGACTGAACTAATTTTTTTTTAACATCTTTATTGGAGTATAATTGCTTTACAAAGGTGTGTTAGTTTCTGCTTTATATGACTCAGCTATACATATATCCCCATATCTCCTCCTTGTTGCATCTCCCTCCCACCATCCCTATCCCACCCCTCTAGGAGGTTAAACGGGTCTTGTTTTTGTGTCCATTCAGCCAGTCTATGTCTTTTGGTTGGAACATTTAATCCATTTACATTTAAGGTAATTATTGATAGGTATGTTCCTATTACCATTTTGTTAATTGTTTTAGGTTTGTTATTGTAGGTCTTTTCCTTCTCTTGTGTCTCCTGCCTAGAGAAGTTCCCTTAGCATTTGTCGTAAAGCTGGTTTGGTGGTGCTGAATTCTCTTAGCTTTTTCTTGTCTCTAAAGCTTTTGATTTCTCCATCAAATCTGAATGAGATCCTTGCTGGGTAGAGTAATCTTGGTTGTAGGCTTTTCCCTTTCATCACTTTAAATATGTCCTGCCACTCCCCTGTGGCTTGCAGAGTTTCTGCTGAAAGATCAGCTGTTAACCTTATGGGGATTCCCCTGTATGTTATTTTGTTGCTTTTCTCTTGATGCTTTTAATATGTTTTCTTTGTATTTAATTTTTCATAGTTTGATTAAGATGTGTCTTGGCGTGTTTATTCTTGGATTTATCCTGTATGGGATTCTCTGTGCTTCCTGGACTTGATTGACTATTTCCTTTCCCATATTAGGGAAGTTTTCAACTATAATCTCTTCAAATATTTTCTCAGTCCCTTTCTTTTTCTCTTCTTCTTCTGGAACCCCTATAATTCAAACGTTGGTGCGTTTAATGTTGTCCCAGAGGTCTCTGAGACTGTCCTCAATTCTTTTCATTCTTTTTTTCTTTATTCAGCTCTGCGGTAGTTATTTCCGCTATTTTATCTTCCAGGTCTCTTATCCATTCTTCTGCCTCAGTTATTCTGCTACTGATTCCATCTAGAGAATTTTTAATTTCGTTTATTGTGTTGTTCATCGTTGTTTGTTTGCTCTTTAGTTCTTCTAGGTCCTTGTGAAATTTTTCTTGTATTTTCTCCGTTCTATTTCCAGGATTTTGGATCATGCTTACTATCATTACTCTGAATTCTTTTTCAGGTAGACTGCCTAATTCCTCTTCATTTGTTAGGTCTGGTGGGTTTTTACTTTGCTCCCTCATATGCTGCATATTTCTCTGTCTTCTCATTTTGCTTAACTTACTGTGTTTGGGGTCTCCTTTCACCGGCTGCAGGTTCGTAGTTCCCGTTGTTTTTGGTGTCTGCTCCCAGTGGGTAAGGTTGGTTCAGTGGGTTGTGTAGGCTTCCTGGTGGAGGGGACTGGTGCCTGTGTTCTGGTGGATGAGGCTGCATCTTGTCTTTCTTGTGGACAGGACTCTGTCTGATGGTGTGTTTTGGGGTGTCTGTGGACTTACTATGATTTTAGGCAGCCTCTCTGCTAACGGGTGGGGTTGTGTTCCTATCTTGCTAGTTGATTGCCATGGGGTGTCCAGCACTGTAGCTTGCTGGTTGTTGGGTGGAGCTGGGTCTTGGCGCTGAGACAGAGATCTCTGGGAGAGTTCTCGCCAATTGATATTACCTGGGGCTGGGATGTCTCTGGTGGTTCGATGTCCTGAATTCGGCTCTCCCACCTCAGAGGCTCAGGCCTGACACCAGGCCAGACCACAAAGATACTGTCAGCCACACAGCTCAGAAGAAAAGGGAGGAAAAAAAAAAAAAAAATAATTAATTAATTAATTAAGGTTATTAAAATATTTAAAAAATTATTATTAAAAGAAAAAAATTAAAAATAATAAAAAGTAATATTAAAAAAAGAGAGCAACCAAACCAGTAAACAAATCCACCAATGATAAGAAGCGCTTAAAACTATACTAAGATACACATAAAAATCAGAAACTAGTCAGTCACGTACAGCAAACCCCAAGTCTACAGTTGCTCCCAAAGTCCTCTCCCTCAGTTTTATGATGATTCGTTGTCTAGTCAGGTATTCCACAGATGCAGGTACATCACGTTGATTGTGGAGCTTTAATCCGCTGCTCCTGAGGCTGCTGGGAGAGATTTCCCTTTCTCTTCTTTACTCGTGCAACTCCCGGGATTCAGCTTAGGATTTGGCCCTGCCTCTGCATGTAGGTCACCCTCTGCCATCTGTTGTTCACTCAGACAGGAGGGGGTTAAAGGAGCAGCTGATTAGGGGGCTCTGGCTCACTCAGGCCAGGGGGAGGGAGGGGTACAGAATGCGGGGTGAGCCTGGGCCGTAGAGGCCAGTGTGACGTTGCACCAGCCTGAGGCGCACTGTGTGTTTTCCCATTGAAGCTGTCCCTGGATCACGGGACCCTCGCAGTGGGGCTGCACAGGCTCGCTGGAGGGGAGATGTGGGTAGGGACCTGTGATTTTACACAGGATTCTTGGTAGCTGCAGCAGCAGCCTTAGCATTTCATGCCCATCTCTGGTGTCCACGCTGATAGCCACAGCTCGCGCCTGTCTCTGAAGCTCGTTTAGGCGGTGCTCTGAATCCCCTCTCCTCGTGCACCCCAGAACAATTGTCCCTTGACTCTTAGGCAGTTCCAGACTTTCTCCCGGACTCCCTCCCAGCTAGCTGTGGTGCACTAGCCCCCTTCAGGCTGTGTTCACGCAACCAACCCCAGTCCTCTCCCTGGGATTGACCTCCGAAACCCGAGCCTCAGCTCCCAGCCCCCAGGTCCCGGCTATTGAGCAGACAAGCCTCTCGGGCTGGTGAGTGCTGGTCGGCACTGATCCTCTGTGCAGGAATCTCTGTTTTGCCCTCTGCACCCCTGTTGCTGTGCTCTCCTCTGTGGCTCCGAAGCTTCCCCACCACCCACCCCCATCTCCACCAGTGACGGGGCTTCCTAGTGTATGGAAGTTTATCCTCCTTCACAGGTCCCTCCCAGAGGTGCAGGTCCCGTCCCTATTCTTTTGTATCTGTATTTTTCTTTTTTCTTTTACCCTACCCAGGTACATGGAGAGTTTCTTGCCTTTTGGGAAGTCCGAGGTCTTCTGCGAGCGTTCAGTAGGTGTTCTGTAGGAGTTGTTCCACATGTAGATGTATTTCTGATGTATTTTTGGGGAGGAAGGTGATTTCCACGTCTTACTCTTCTGCCATCTTTAAGGTCCTCTGAACTAAGTTTTAAGGCAATTTTCACTACTCTCTTTTTATTTTATTTATTTATTTATTTATTTAGGCTGCACTGGGTCTTTTTGCTGTGCATGGGCTTTCTCTAGTTGTGGTGAGCGGGGGCTACTCTTCATTGCAGTGCACAGGCTTCTCCTTGTGGTGGCTTCTCTTGTTGCAGAGCACAGGCTCTAGGCATGTAGGCTTCAGTAGTGTGGCACGTGGGCTCATTAGTTATGGCTCATGGGCTCTAGAGCTCAGGCTCAGTAGTTGTGGTGCCCGGGCTTAGGTGCTTCGTGGCATGTGGTATCTTTCCAGACCAGGGCTCGAACCTGTGTCCCCTGCATTGGCAGACAGATTCTTAACCACTGTGCCACCAGGGAAGTCCCACTACTCCTTTTCTAAAAATCTTTCTTAAATATAGTAGTGTACTTATGTTAATCCCAATTTCCTAATTTATCCCTTCCCCTTTCCCCTTTGGCAACCATAAGTTTGTTTTTATGTCTGTGAGTCTGTTTCTGTTCTGTAAATAAGTTCACTTGTATCATTTTTTAGATTCTACATATAAGTATTATCATACATTTGTCTTTCTCTGTTTGACTTACTTCACTTAGTACGATAAATCTCTATGTCCACCCATGTTGCTGCAAATGGCATTATTTCTTTATTTTTTTATGGCTGAGTAATATTCCATTGTATATATATTGATATCTTCTTTATCCATTCATCTGTCGACGGACAATTTAGGTTGCTGCCATGTCTTCAGTATTGTAAATAGTGCTGCTATGAACAATGGGGTCCATGTATCTTTTCATATTAGAGGTTTTCTCTGGATATATGCCCAGGGGTGGGATTGCTGGATCATAGGGTAACTGGTTTTTCAGTTTTTTAAGGAACCTCCATACCATTCTCCATAGTGGCTGCACCAACTTACATTCCTGCCAATAGTGGAAGAGGTTTCCTTTTTCTCCACATTCTCTCCAATATTTACTAGTTGTAGACTTCTTGATGATGGCCATTCTGACTTGTTTTGTGATGATATCTCACTGTAGTTTTGGTTTGCATTTCTCTAATAATTAGCAATGTTGAACATCTTTTCATGTGCCTTTTGGCCATCTGTATATCGTTTTTGGAGAAATGTCTATTTAGGGCATCTGCCCCTTTTTTTATTGGGTTGTTGTTTTGTTTTGCTTTGTTATTTTGATATTGAGCTGTATATGCTATTGATATTTGTATAGTTTGGAAATTAAGCCCTTGTTGGTGGTAGCACTTGCAAATATTTTCTTCCTTTCTGTAGGTTGTCTTTTCGTTTTGTTTATGATTTCCTTTGCTGTACAAAAGCTTGTAATTTGATTAGGTCTAATTTGTTTATTTTTGCTTTTATTTATTTTACCTTGGAAGACTGGCATAAGAAAACAGTGGTACCATTTATGTCAGAGAATGTTTTGCCTATGTTCTTTTCTAGGAGTTTTATGGTGTCCTGTCTTATATTGAGGTCTTTAAGCCATTTTGAGTTTATTTTCATGTAGGGTTGGAGGGAGTGTTCTAACTTCATTGGTTTACATGCAGCTGGCCCACTTTCCCAATGCCTCTGGCTGAAGAGACTGTCTTTTCTCCATTGTATATTCTTGGCATCTTTGTCAAAGATTAAAGGCTTCACTACCCTTATCTGCTGAACGGTCTTTAACAAGTGCCTTGCTCTAAAACTCCCTTTCATCATCCATAATTCAGAGATAGGAATACCTGCTTTATAACGTTGTTATTCATTGGTATTTCAGTAGGCAAACATAGGGATTTTACCACTATTGTACCCTGGCAATGACAGCACGAAGTGACTTCTCCTTGCCTTTACTGAGTGGATTTCTACTTCCTGTTCAGCTGTCTGCGTGGAAAATCAGTTCAGTGAAAAGTCTGTCTCTTCAATAGGACACCCAGCACTGTTAGTAACCAAAGTACAGATGCCAAGAAGCACAAAATATGGGCCCTGACCTGGGAGACCGCACAGTCCAGTTAGATGACTACCTGATGATCTTGAAATAATTAAAAAAAAAAAAACCACACACACACATACACAAGCACTAAATTTCAAAATGATGACTCAAAGTAGAATGAAAATAATTGACATGGACTGAAATTGGATAAGGAATCATAAAAGAAATCAACTTGGTATTGGTTTGAGGGATGAAGGACTTTGTACTGCATAAAGGTAGAAAGATGGACATTTCAGATTCGGGTGTTGGGATGGACATTAATTTTCAGGCCAAGTGCACTTACAACACAGTGAGGAAAAGAAAACACAGAGAGGAATAAATGAGTTCAGTGTGTGTTATGGTTGAGGGATATTAAGTGTGATTGACATGGCAGGTGTCTGACATAGTTGGAGGGGAGGAACATGGTGAATTATAGACATGCTTGAAATATAAACAAACATTTATTGTGAGGTAGCAGAGAGTGGATAAAAAAATCACTTAAGCATCTGGGACTGTATATGATGAATGATGGTCTGACCAAGGACTAATTCATGTATGGGAGGTGGGCAGGCAATAATTGAATGGAAACATCCTGCCTGCTTTCCTTCTCTGGTCACTGCCCTCCTTACACTGGCAGTCCAGTTACCTTCCTAGGAGATTCTTTCAGGTTTGGACCTGATACACTTGGATGATAACAGGCAGACTGCCCCAGGCACCCTTATCTGCCAGGCTCACCAGTGTCAGTGCACAGAAACGTTCTTGGTGTTTGTTATTCAGAGCTTGGCCTGATTGGGAGAAAGCCCTCACCAGCTATAAAGTCAATACCTACTTAAGTGTTAGGGTGAGTTTTTCAACTTAAATGAGTACATTTTAAAATATTCAGTGGATGGGACTCCCTGGCTGTCCAGTGATTAAGACTCTGCGCTTCCAATGCAGGGGGCATGGGTTCGATCCCTGATCGGGAAACTAACATCCCACATGCCATGCAGCCAAAAAAAAAAAAAAAAAATCAGTGAATAAATAAAATTACATTAAAAAATGAAGCTGTCTATAATGTTCTATGCATTGGGATTTTGTTGTGCTGAGTATTCCTTGAAGCAAATTAAAAAAACTTCGACCTTTTTTACATGGAGATTTGGCACTGTGTTCATATTTGTGTAAATTATGCATTGGGCATATGGACAAGTTTGGACACATTGCAAGGAGGAGAGTTTTTTGGTTAATATTATTTTCTACTTGTTTTCTTTTGGTTTTGGCTTGAGTCTTTGGCGATTGAAAAATATGTTTGTTTTAGAGACCACTTTAAGCTATACACATAGTTTATATTGAATGTTTTAAGAGAATGTTGGGACGATAAGAGCTTAGAATATGTATAAAACAATGAAAATTAGTGATGAATGTTGCATTCATCATCGAAAGGAAAACACAAGTCATTTTCCTGTTAATATCAAACAGTAAGAACACTTATGGGGAGAATTTTTCCATTAATTTCAAGAAAAAAGAACATAATAAAGCACGAATAAATGTCCTTTGTGTTTTTATTTCTCAATATAAATGTAAAGATAAATAAATCTTTGAAATTTAAACAATTGTGAGAAATTCAATATAGTTGAAGATACTTCATCATCAACAACACAAAACATCTTTTAAGTTTCTTGATTAGATTTTACAAAGACTTAATGTGGCTAAAATACCTCTAGCATAAACAATTATTAATACAATGTCAACTAGGTCCTTAGGTGAACTCAATTACAGTGGCACAATGGGACAAATTACTGTAAAAGTCATTGGCGTTATTGTTCTCCAAAGGTCAAAGGCACTGGAGTGGAGAATGGTGAAATTAGATGACAGAGCAGAATAAGAGGATGTGATTGAAGATGTTCTGGATCACAGACCTTTATTGGACTTTGATTTTGTTTTTAAAGCTTACTTTATTTGGGTCTTTCACGTGTGGAAAAAAAAATAGTGTATGCCGTACTATACTTTGATTGAAGTAATTGAACTTTTACGAACGCATATTTTTTTCTCCCATTTCAAGAAGTACTTTTTCTTTCTTGTATCACCTAAGCTGTGAGGCTAACTTCTCTTAATTATAATGTAAATCTCTCTGATCCAGAGGGTGCTTTTTTCTCTCCGCTTATTGCAATGTTGCATTACAAACCTTCTGTATTCATAAATATTTCACATCCAAGAACCTAAACAGCTGAAATGTTAATAGGGTTTAACCACTTGGAAGAAGAGTGTTTAAATTCGGCAATTCAACTATTCCTAATCTTTGATTTCTAATCAAAGCCCGAGAAGTAGACAGACTTTGATTTCATTTTTCAACATAGTAAAATGGATACCATCTCTCAGGTATTATTTAGTTTTTTAGTTTCTAAGTTTTTTAAAAAAACTTGGCTTTTAGTAAGGAGAAGAAACCTGGATCATTTATTTATTTACCTTGTGCCCAAAACTATGCTAATAACTGGGTATGCAGTGCTGTAAAATGAGATAAAGTGCATGTCTTCATGAAGATTTCAGTCTAGTGGAGGAAAGAAACGTTCAACAAGCAAACATGTAAATGATTAAATAATTACAAATTATGATAAATGCTCTGAAGGAAAACATATGGGTTCCATGAGAAAGTAATAGGAGGTACTAATTTAGATTGAACCTTCCAGACAGGACTTGTAGTTACAGGGAGGGAATTATAGTATTGGTCAAACGTTTCTCTACACAGACCAGGGCTGACATAGCCAAAAATATTCTACATCTCAACTAAGATCTATTTTTACAAAGCTTTAGAATTTTTAGCCACATTATGCTAAAGTGGTGATTGAAATAAGCCCTGATGTGCATTATTCAAAAGTCACATTTATCTTCTCTCTTCCAGCTCTATGCCACCTTCCCTGTCCTTCCCCCCCACCCCCCACCCCAAAAAAAAGATTCTTCTCGTTCCCCACACTTGAAGCTCTGGAATCACCTTGGATTTCTCTCTTTATCTTGTCCTCCCTCTCTGGCCTCCTCACCCAAGTTATCTGATTCATTCATTTCTCTAGCCCTTCAGTGTCCTATTCCAATTCACTCTGCACCTTTCCACAAACTAGTCCACCACAGGCATGGCTTCCAGCTGTCATTTCTCTCTCTGAGAACCTTTAGTGGCCTCCTATTCTTTTGAATTTAGACTGAAGACCTCCAACTCAACATTCAAGATCCTTTCACAGCGAACTCAATTCAAATACACTAGTTTCTGTTGACACTATGTTGTGACGATTTCCAAAACATCACAGGGTGTGGGCTCCTAGGACACTTATACGCCAAGCGCCAGCAAGAGTAGGTACTGCTGTGAGGTATGCCTGAACACCAGGCGACAAAGTAGAGCTGAGACTCAAGTCCAGTGTCTGTTCAATCCACTTTAACTTTGCTCTCCTTGGACTGATCTCTTAGGGAACCTGAGTCAGCCAGTGTAGTCTTCATTCGATGTGCTAAGAGAGGCCATTACCAAACACACAAGCAACGTTTAGTCTGTCCAAGAAAATAGACTGATAGGAAATTGTATTTGGTCAATAAAACTGTCACGTGTACAGTTGTGAAGTGAACTCTGAGGGGACAGGGCTGAAAACACCAGCAGATGTTAGAAGCCATGCCCTGTGACATGACTACCTAGGTTCAAACCCACTTTCTAGCTTTGGGACCTCAGTGAAGTACTTCCTTTTATACGCAGTTCCTGCTTTCTTCATCATATGGGGTTACTACCTAATCCTATAGTTATGTTGAGGAAGAAATGAGTTAATAAAATACTTAGAAGAATGTGTGCTGCTTAGTAAGAGCTGTGTAAATGTTTACTATATAAAATAAACAAATCCATGTTTTATGAAAACAGTGTTCTCATGAAGATTATTTTAAGGAGTGCATAGGGCTGAAAATCGACTTATTAATCACTAACACCAGCAGTGTATACTTTCCATGATCAGAGGGCAGATACTCCTCCGCCGCCTTTTCCTTCTGAACAATTTATTTTTATTTTTATTTCTTTTTGCGGTACGCGGGCCTCTCACTGTTGTGGCGTCTCCCGTTGCGGAGCACAGGCTCCGGACGCGCAGGCTCAGCGGCCATGGCTCACGGGCCCAGCCGCTCCGCGGCATGTGGGATCCTCCCGGACCGGGGCACGAACCCACATCCCCTGCATCGGCAGGCGGACTCTCAACCACTGCGCCACCAGGGAAGCCCTGGAGCCAGTTTTTGATCATGAATATATTTTGTCTTTATGATGGAGTCAGTAAATAGTTTAGGTCTTAGGAGTTAAAGCTATATTTATTCTCTGCATATGTGATTACAAGAAGGGGTTAAATGGTTAAAAAAAAAAAAAAAAAAAAAAACCTTTTCCCAGATCTTTATAGGTTGCTGAATATTTAAGAATTTATTACAAATCTCAGTATAAATAATTGATGCTGGATGCTAGTAATTTAAAAAGCAGCAACATAAAGTTTTTTGGAACTCAGATAATCTTTTAGCAGTTATTTCTAAGCAACTCTTCTTATTTGAAGGGAATACACAAAGCATAGAGAATAGTTCAACCAAATACAGCCCCTGGTATTCCAGGTTTTGTAGACTTTCCACACTCTTAATATATTCCTATCTAAAAGAGAAATATGACACAATGATAGTTGTTTTCATTTGATTTTCAAAATAAGAACCAACAAAACTAATAATATTTGCCTCTCAGAGCTAAGAAAAACATTATAGGACTTGTTGAATATTGGTTCTTTTCTTTGTCTGAAAAACATACTCAGGTTTCTTTAACACCGAAAAACAACTTTCTCTCTAAATTTTCATTTCCAGTACTTTTTCTGCCAAAATTAGTTTTATTATTACTAACGAATTACTATGTAAATAATAATAATTAATGTTTTCCCTTTTTTTAGTGATGGAGTAAGGTTTTATTCCTTTAAACACTTAAACATGCCTTACATATATCTTAGGGCAAGCAGAATCTAATGCAATTTGTATATATGGATAAACTTGGATTGTTAAAAAAAATATTGAGCCCTTAGTTGTTCCTTACAAACATAAAAATCAGCTATTATAATTAACATGGACACTCTAATAATATATCACTGGTGGGAATAAGATTTTTTTACAGCCTTTGGTTTTTTTTTTTAATTGAAGTATAGTTGATTTACAATGGTGTGCTACTTTCAGGTGATAGTATTTTAAAGACAACAATGTACTAGCAAACTTTGCAAGGTACCTTATATACACTATCTTATTAAAAATTCCTGGCAGTCCTATGATCTGAGTGGAATTAAAATTAACTCCTTTTGGACGTGAAACAGAGGCTAAGGAGATTTGAAAGTTGTACACATTTTACTATTTTAGGCTTTTTTGAATTGACTTGAAAATATTTGGACTTTCTCAATAAGATTTAATTTATTTGAAGGTTCACTGGTAGAGTGGGACCGGTTTATCAAACCTGTTTATATTTGTCACATATATAGAAATTAATAAAGGTTCTCCACGTTTTCTCAAATAAAAAGTTACTGTTACATTTTTGTTTTCCGTCAAGCTGAATACCAGGTTAGCCCCAATAGATACAAAACAGATCTAGTGGTTTCAGTCCTGAGATACTAAGGAAATTATAGCTATGATGCATTGGCCTTTCAGTAAATGGGTAAAAATTCTGTATATTAATATCTTCTTTAATTACTGTTGTTACTGACCAGGGTTCTTGGCCTCTTTAATCAATAGAAATTAATCAGAGGCCAGACGAGGAATTCAGGCAAAGCTTTATTGGGGCCCCTGCTGCAACAGGGGGGAGTTAGAACAAGTAACAGTTTCCCCTACTTGCTCGCTCCCTGGGGGGAGGGCGAGCTTGTGCCTTATATGGGGGTGAGGGTAAGGGTGTGTCCAGGGGTCAGGCTGGAGGTGTGGCTTAGGGGGTCAGGCTGGAGGTGTGGCTTAGGGGGTCAGGCTGGAGGTGTGGCTTAGGTGGTCTGCCCATCCCTTTGGTGGTGTTATGCGCAGGGGGCATGTGCACTGCCCTGCTTTTGCTCCAGGCTCTTCAAAAGTGGCAGTTTGTTTTTGTTTTTGTTTTTTTGGTCTTTTTGTATCTTGTTGTCCATAATTTGCCCCAGCTGGGCATGCACACAGTTATTTTTAGTCTTTCATAATTTCTTTGTATTTTGTTGCTTGAGGAGATGTTTGTTCAGGTGCAAGCACTACAGCAAAGGGTCCCAGGTCCCAGGTCCCAGCCTGTCTTAATATCATTAATCCCATGATATATTTATAAACCAGCTCACTGTTACGTGAGCTGCACTGTGAATTTAATAGCCAAATCTAGACAAAGTCAAAGAAATTTCTTTTGGGGGCAGAGAAGCTAAAAAAGCTGTGATGAGTTTTTTCAGTCCTTTAGGTCCCAGATCAAGAAGACCACGGTGTGGCTGGAGAGGAGGAAAAGCAACATAAATTATTCTTTCATCTTTATCTAAGCTCCCAAGTCAAGGCAAATGTCCATAGTATAAGGTCCAAAGAGTCTTAATAGCACCTGAGGTAAGCGTTCCATAGGAATCAGTCCAGAGCTGCAAAGTTCAGGAAGTTTCCCTTTAATTCCCTTGGGTTCAGAACCTGGTCTCCTGAGGAAAAGCTCACCCAGTGTGGTTCGGAAAAAGCCGTGCATCTGCTCCATTCCTGTGACCTCCTATCCATACAGTCAGTTTCAGAAAATACTTCACCAGAGGTCCAGGTAACCATCCATAAGTAGTTATTACTGTCATAGTCAATATAAAATAAAACCCTAACCAGGCCCCTGAAAAGGAACCAGCATGCTAGTAAAATTGTTTTATATGCTGTTTTTATTCTGTGGCATTTTCTAGGGCAGAGAGGACTGGGTGTGGCTGATTTTGAGATGTTGTTCACCTATTCTTTTTGAGAAACCAGAAAGCCAAGAAATAAGGTTTGGGGGGTGGTTTTCGATTCCAGAGTGTGTTTTCTCCAAGCTACTTAACATTCTCAAGAAAAGAGTAATCCTGACTCCAGCTCAATTGACTGTTAAAGCTGATGCCTCCCCTACCTAATCAGCCTCACAGAATAACTGCACTCCAGATACTGGTCAAGGATTATAGCGTCAACTCAGTGCTATTCAGCATTTAATCAAAAGCTAGGTAGAGAGGGACATCATACCTATGGCAGATAGCCTGAAGGAGATGCTGCCTGCAGCTTCAGGGTAAAATATCTATCCCCGTATTAAGCCACAGTCAGAGAGCTGCGTCATGAATACTTGCTTTCACTAATTTCATATCACATGGTTTTCCTAGCCCTAGGTTTAGGAACATTAACAAAGTCAGCTAAATCTGATATGGTAAGGATGTCATTCAGAATCTCATTTCCTGTATCCCAAAGGATCTTTTCTCTTTTGCTTTGATCCACTCACACTCAAAATTTAACACCTTTCTTGAGGTATTGTTTACATACCCTACAATTCACACACTTAAGTATACAATCCCATGACGCTTTAGTACATTTACAGAATCGTGCAGACATCAACCCAGTACAGTTTGAACATTTCCATCATCCCAAAATATCCCTTTTGTCTGTTGCAGTCAATTCTGGTTCACACTCCCAGCCCAAGATAATGACTAATATGCTATCTGTCTCTATAGATTTTCATATAAATGAAGTCATACAATGCGTGCACCTACCCATCCCGCATCTTTCAGCAGCATAGTGTTTTGGAGGTTCATCCAATTTGTAACGTGTTTCTCTTTATCGCTGAACCGTATTCCACTGTATGATAGAATAAAAGCATTTCGATAATCCATTCACCAGTTGATGGAAATGTTGTTTCAACTTTGTGTTACTGCAAACAATACTGTAGTGTGCATTTGTGTACACATCTTTGTGTGGTCATATGCTTTGCATTTCTCTTAGCTGGTTACCTAAGAATGCAATTGCTGGGCCCTCTGATAAGTTTACCTTTTTAAGCTGCCAAATGGTTTTCTACTGTGCCCACGTCCGTTTACATTCCCGCCAGCTATACTACACGTGAAGGTTGCACTGTCTCTGCAACACTTGTTGCTGTCTGTCTTTTTGATTATAGCTGTTCTGCTTTCATCCCGTTGGGGTTTTAATTTGTCTTTCCCTGATTACTAATGATGTTAAGCATCCTTTGTATGGTTATTAATTATCCATTTGTATCTCTTATTTTGATATTCAGATCCTTTGCCCATTTTTAAAATTGGGTTGTCTTTTTATAATTGAGTTGTAAAAGTTCTTTATATATTCTGGATACAAGTCCATTATCAAACATGATTTGTCTATATTTTCTCTCCTCCTGGGGCTTGGCTTTTCACTGTCCTAATGTGATCATTTAAACCACAAATGTTTTATATTTTGATGAAGTCGAAATTATAATTTATTTATTTATTTATTTTTTGTGGTACGCGGGCCTGTCACTGTTGTGGCCTCTCCCGTTGCGGAGCACAGGCTCCGGACGCGCAGGCTCAGCGGCCACGGCTCATGGGCCCAGCCGCTCCGCGGCATGTGGGATCTTCCTGGACCGGGGCACGAACCCGTGTCCTCTGCATCGGCAGGCGGACTCTCAACCACTGCGCCACCTGGGAAGCCCGAAATTATAATTTTTTAATTGATTGTGCTTCTCGTGTCGTATCAAGGAAATCTTTGCCTAGCCAGAAGTCCTGAAGATTTTCTCCTATATGTTTTATGGTTTACTTCTTACCTTTAGGCCTGTGGTAAATTGGGGAGGTAGGTGTTTGTGTGTGTGTATGTATGGTGTGATGTAAGCACTGAAATGTATGCTTTGCATCTGGATATCCGATTTTCCTAGTACACATTTTGGAAAGATTATCCTTGGTCACACTGAATTGCCTTGGCATCACTGCCAAAAAATCAATTGGCTATGAATGCAAGGATTAATTTCCGGTCTCAATTCTGTCTGCTTCTGCCAGCATCACACTGTCTGTATTAAGAAGGCAATCTCAAATCTGGCAGCATTGATGAGACTTTAATATTCATGTGCATTATGCAATCTCCAAGAGGAAAGATGGGTATGGAAATAATAGTTCCCCAAATTCTTTGACCAAGCCCACCCCTCCCCCACATACCACTTTATTTTTTTTTCCTTTGAGAACCTTTATATGGAGATGTAATTACATACAAGAAATTAAGTGGGTCTTAAATGTACAGTTCAGTAAGTATTGGCAAATGCCTATACTCATATAGCCCACAGTAAAAGCAAGATATAGAATATTCATTCTAGAAAGGCAGGCAGATTCTTTTTTGTTCCTTCAACTTTTTATTTTATAGTGGAGTATAGTTGATTAACACTGTTGTGTTTGTTTCAGGTGTACAGCAAAGTGATTCAGTTATACATATACGTGTATCTATTCTTTTTCAAATTCTTTTCCCATTTGGGGTGTTATATAATATTGAGCAGAGTTCCCTGTGCTATACAGTAGGTCCTTGTTGGTTATTCATTTTATTTTTTAAAATTTATTTTTATTTATTTATTTTTGGCTGCGTTGGGTCTTCGTTGCTGCACGCAGGCTTTCTCTAATTGCGGCGAGCCGGAGCTACTCTTCGTTGTGGTGCACGGGTTTCTCATTGCAGTGGCTTCTCTTGTTGCAGAGCACATGCTCTAGGCACATGGGCTTCAGGAGTTGTGGCACGCAGGCTCAGTAGTTGTGGCTCACGGGCTCTAGAGCGCAGGCTCAGTAGTTGTGGCACACGGGCTTAGTTGCTCCGCGGCATGTGGGGTCTCCCAGGACTAGGGATCGAACCCATGTCCTCTGCATTGCAGGTGGATTCTTAACCACTGTGCCACCAAATACAGCAATGTGTACACGTCAATCCCAAACTCCCTATCACTTCCCCCCACCCTTCCCCCCTGGTAACCGTAAGTTTGTTCTCTAAGTCTGTGAGTCTGTTTCTGTTCTGTAAATAAGTTTATTTGTATCATTTCTTTTTAGATTCTGCATATAAGTGATATCATATGGTATTTGCCTTTTTCTGTCTGACTTACTTCACTCAGTATGACAATCTGTAGGTCCATGGCAAGCAGATTCTTAGGGTACTTTTATTGGCTACACGGGGAGCCCAGTACCCCTAGATTCAGGTAATATTCTGGTCCAAGCCTGGTTGTACAGAGTCTCTCATCAACTTCAAGAGAACACCAATTCCTCTCAACAGCAGCTGTGTAATTGATCACTGACAGCTATAAGCGGTAAGGGTTAGATAGGTTTTCCTTGGTTTGTTAGAAAAGCAGTATTTTATGATAAAGAGGGACCACTGGACCTGGGGACTTTGAGCTGATTCCATGCATTTGGGTGAAGAAGAAATGAGGGAGCCTTATAGCATCTTCAGTGAATCCCACTTATGTATTCTTATGTAGTTTAGTTGGGAACTTCAACTGCTCACTACTAAAAGAGTGACATGGCATCAAAGGTTTAAGGCCCCTGGAATCAGAGTACCCATAATCTTGGGACTGAATAATAAACAGCGCAATCAGAATGACTTTTGAAAATAGTCCATTCTTTCTCTTGGGCCAAAATGCAGATTAAGGACCATCTGTCAGAGCCCAACTAATTTCTTTTGCTTCCTTACCAGGAAATGTCTGTAGAAAAGTAGAGATATTTTATATTTGTGTTATGTAGGGGTCTAAGAACATTTTCCAAGATGAATTATTAAATAGTATTTTTTCTAGTTTTATTTATTTTTTTCTTTTTG
Source organism: Neophocaena asiaeorientalis asiaeorientalis (assembly GCF_003031525.2). Taxonomy (NCBI): domain Eukaryota; kingdom Metazoa; phylum Chordata; class Mammalia; order Artiodactyla; family Phocoenidae; genus Neophocaena; species Neophocaena asiaeorientalis. Next base: position 3,662,674 of record NW_020172982.1, on the reverse strand, counting down.
AAATTTTTATTGGCGTATAGTTCATTTACTATGTTGTGTTACTTTCTGCTGTACAGCAAAGTGAATCAGTTATACATATATCCACTCTTTTTTAGATTCTTTTCCCATATAGCCCACTACAGAGTATTGAGTAGAGTTCCCTGTGCTATACAGTAGGTCCTTATTAGTTATCTACTTTATATGTAGTAATGTGTATGTGTCAATACCAATCTCCCAATTTATCCCCCCCTTACCCCCCAGTAACCGTAAGTTTATTTTCTACATCTGTAACTCCATTTCTGTTTTGTAGATAAATTCATTTGTAACCTTTTTTTTTAGATTCCACATATTAGTGATATCATATTTGTCTTTCTCTGTCTGACTTACTTCACTCAGTATAAGAATCCCTAGGTCCATCCATGTTGCTGCAAATGGCATTATTTTGTTCTTTTTTATGGCTAAGTAATATTTCATTGTATATATGTACCACATCTTCTTTATCCATTCCTCCGTTCGTGGACATTTAGGTTGCTTCCACATCCTGGCTATTGTAAATAGCACTGCAGTCTCTTCAATAAGTGGTGCTGGGAAAACTGGACAGCTACCTGCAAAAGAATGAAATTAGAACACACTGTAACACCATATCCAAAAATTTCAAAATGAATTAAAGACCTAAATGTAAGTTCAGATACTATAAAACTTTTAGAGGAAAACATAGGCAGAACCCTGTGACATAAATTGCAGCAAGGTCTTTTCTGATCCACCTCCTAGAGTAGTGAAAATAAAAACAAAAATAAACACGTGGGACCTAATTGAACTTACAAGCTTTTGCACAGCAAAGGAAACCATAAGCAAAACAAAAAAGACAACCCTCAGAATGGGAGAAAGTATCTGCAAACAAAGGAACTGACAAGGGATTAATCTCCAAAATATACAAATAGCTCAATATCAAATGCAGCTCAATATCAAAAAAACAAATAACCCCATCAAAAAATGGGCACCTAAATAGACATTTCTCCAAAGCACACATACAAATGGCCAACAAACCCATGAAAAGATGTTCAGCATCACTAATTATTAGAGAAATGCAAATCAAAACTGCACCAGTCAGAATGACCATCATCAAAAAATGTACAAACAATAAATGCTGGAGAGGGTGTGGAGAAAAGGGAACGCTCCTACACTGTTGGTGGAAGTGCAAAGTGGTACAGCCACTGTGGAAAACAGTATGAAGTTTCCTTAAAAAACTGAAAATAGAGCTACCATATGACCCAGCAGTCCCATTCCTGGGCATATATCTGTAGAAAACCATAATTCGAAAAGATACATGTACCCCAGTGTTCATTGCAGCACTATTTACAATAGCCTGGACATGGAAGCAACTTAAATGTTGAATAGTTTTTTAAGCACTAATGAACATAAGTATATTTCTGGGCTCCTCATTCTATTCTACAACAATTAATCTATTTTATACTAATACCAATTCTACATACTCTAAATTACTGTAACTTTATAACACTTGTCTGATAAGGCAAGTCTTTTCATTTTGTTTATTTGCAAAATTGTCTTGGTTATTCTTTGCCCTTTTCTCTTCCATACTAATTTATTGTCATCTTCTCAAACATCACACAATACTTCTTAAGATTTAGATGAAATTTGAAGTAAATTTATAGTTTAATTATAAGGAAATTAAGACTTTATGACATAGATTACCGTTATTTATTTAGATCTTCTTCAACGTCTTTTAATATTCTTTTCTCTAAAAAAATCCTTCATAGTTTTTGTTATGGCTTCATTGATAGGTTTCTTATATTTAAGTTGCTGTTGGAATGCTATGTTTCTTTTCTCATTTTGTTTTCAACTCTTTCATGTTGCCAGAGAGGAATAGATTGGTTTTTATATGGATCATGAATCTAGCTGCATTGTTAAATATTACTATTATTTTTAATAATGTATAGATTCTTATGGTTCTCTAGAGTACCTTGGAAGCAGTGTTATTTGTATAGTTCCTTTTGCAAACTTTTGGGCTTCTGAACTTATTGTTCTTCCTGCTGTTATTGCCCCAACTGGGATGTTCATATTGACTACACGTGGTGGTGGGGGGGGGATCTTGTGTCAATGCTGATTTACAGGGAAGATTTCCCCATTAAATATGATTACTGTCTCAACGTTATCTTCAGTGATTACAAAAATGAATATTTGGAAATAAATCTGAAATTGGTTATGTTTCTCAGGAGGTACCATATTTCACTTTTTTTTTTTTTTTGGCGGTACGCGGGCCTCTCACTGTTGTGGCCTCTCCCGTTGCGGAGCACAGGCTCCGGATGTGCAGGTTCAGCGGCCATGGCTCACGGGCCCAGCCTCTCCGCGGCATGTGGGATCTTCCCGGACCGGGGCACGAACCCGTGTCCCCTGCATTGGCAGGCGGACTCCCAACCACTTCGCCACCAGGGAAGCCCCCATATTTCACTTTTAATAATTCTATTTCTGAAGAGTTTGTCTATTCTTGGTATCTTAAGATGGGATAACCAAAATTATGTCTTCCCAAATGTTATGCTTACCTAAAAACCTGTTCCTTCGTCCTTGTTTTTCCTTTGGGTTCCCATTGATCAGCATCTACTCCTACCATCCATGAGCAAATGGCAATAATGTCCAAGACTGATTGCCACTATCTGATAGTCCTTTCCGAGAATAATTGTGCATGTGAGCATAAATTGAGACTTGAAAGGAAATCTTAAACATTAACACAGATTTTGTATACATGTTCTTAAACTCACCTTTGACCAGTCATTTTTTTTTTTAACTCTCTGCAGCTTAAAATGTGAAAAGGAATTGGAAAAGAAATAAAAATTGTTGGGGTATAGATTTTATTTTGACATGAATTATCTGAATTTTATTTCAAATGGCCATGTCCTGAAAACACATTGGATCACTTATCAGTTAACTTTGCATACATATGAATATATGAAAGCTATATTTTCTAATTTTAAAATTAATTTATGCTCAGTCTAGAAAATTTGGAAGGAAGAAAAAGTATAACCACTATAATGTAGTAAAATCTATAACACTGAGAATCAGCTACTCTTGAGTCTTTGGTGCTTTTTCTCTCCGTCTTTTCATTATGCTTAGGATTATTAAGCAGGGACATTTTCGTATACTATTAAGGCTGTTTCTAAATCAATACAATATTTTTAATTGCTGCAGAGTACTTCCCTGTATAGAGTAGAAATGACGAACTCTGGGTCTGCAGTCCAAGTACAGCCACAGCCTGTATTTTTGCACAGCCCATCAGCAAACGATGGGATTTACACTTTTAAATGTGTGCAAATATCAACATATTATTAATAATATAATATTTTATGACACATGAACATGTATGAAATTCGAACTTCAGTTTCTGTAAGCAGCGTTTTATTGGAACACAGCCGTGCTCGTTTGTTTGCGTATTGTCTATGGCTGCTTTCCCACCACCAGCGCAGAGTCGTAAAGTTGTGACAGAAAAGGTTCGACTCCTAAAGACAGAAGTATATTCTATCTCACTCTTTACAGAAAAATTTGCCAACCCCTGATACAGGCTCACAGTGCTTTATATAACCAGCCCCATTTTGTTCAACAGCGGTTGGTTCCTATTTTTTTCAAGTTATTTTATTGAAGTATAGTTGATTGACAACGTTGTGTTGAATTTCTGCTGTACAGCAAAGTTAGTTATACATATATATATTCTTTTTCATATTCTTTTCCATTATGGTTTATTACAGGATATTGAATATAGTTCCCTGTGCTGTACAGTAGGGTGTTTTTGTTTATCCACTCTATATATAATAGTTTGCATCTGCTAATCCCAAACTCCCACTCCATGCCTCGCCCACCCCCTCCCCCTTGAGGAGGGGTTGCCAAGGTTCCTATTTTTGATTATTCACAGACGATCCTGCCATGCTCTCTCACCTCTCTGTGCTTTTGTTCTAGGTGTACCCTGTGTCTAAAAGTCCTCTCTCCCCTTCTCTACTTCAAGGTGAACTCCTCCCTATCCCTAAAGTCGCAACCTTCGCCATATCAAGAGATAGGGTAGGGCTTCCCTGGTGGCGCAGTGGTTGAGAGTCTGCCTGCCGATGCAGGGGACACGGGTTCGTGCCCCGGTCCGGGAAGCTCCCACGTGCCGCGGAGCAGCTGGGCCCATGAGCCGTGGCTGCTGAGCCTGCGCGTCTGGAGCCTGTGCTACGCAACGGGAGACGCCACAACAGTGAGAGGCCCGCGTACTGCAAAAAAAAAAAAAAAAAAAAAAAAAAAGAGAGACAGTGTAAGTTCCTCAAGGTCCAATATTTCACAAGGCTGTGTATTTCACTCTCTCATCAGCGTTAGTAATGATAACAACGTATGCCGATTGAGTGTTTACTCCGTGCCCCAGTTTATAACCTTTTACATAGTATGTCATTTAACCCTTGACAGCTCCATAGGTTATATACAGTTATCATTATCATTTTATATATTTGACCACTGACTTAGGCAAATTAATTTGCCCCACATTACACAGCTAGTAAACAGAGGAGGAGCTCCTGGATGGCCAGTTCTGGCCCCCAGGGTTACACCTTTCAAAATGGATTATGATTGTAATTGCCTGTGTTTGCAGCTAGAATACCCATCTCCTTAATGCCAGGCAACATGTATATTACATCTTGTAACTGCTAGTGCCAAGCCTGGTTCCTGATAATGGTTGACCATCATACATGCTTGTTGAATAATGAATGAATGAAGACTGAATCCTGACATTATTCTTCAGCATTCTCTAAATCCCTCAGCAATTTTACAACGGAACTATCAAAGGCAAGACATGGGGGGCAACTATTCAAACAGATGTTATTATAGAGGACCATGTTCCTGATACCATTTAATACATTATGAAACCATCTGATAGCAAGTGAAGAGATTTTTAAATTAAGGCTGTCTTTATTTGATAGGAGTGGGAAGGATTTGAATATTTCCTCTTGGATGTTGGGATCTAAGGCCAGCATTTGAAATAACCTTGGAGCTAATAAGTAACAAAGGCTGGCCCTGAAGATAAAGACATTGATTAATATCACAAGATCTCCCTGTCAAGAGTCATTGCAGGCTCGCAATTTAGCTTAAATGATTAAAAATTAAAGGGAGATAAAATGACTTAAACATCACACGCTTCAGTGAATAAAAAGATAAATACAATATATTGCAGAATTATAAAATGATGTTGGAATAAAGAAGAAGAGAGGGAAAATGTCAGAAGAAATGAACGGGTTTTTTTCAGCCACAAACAACCTAATCCCCTATGTTATTATTTTATGTTTTGTATCAGATTACTAAAGCTATTGACATTAGTGTGAAAATGACAATTATGAATGTTTCACATATATTCTCCAATTTGAGGAATAAAAATATTTATATCATTCTTACAAACCAGAGACAATTTTCTGAAATATCAAGGAGGGAAATTTTAGACTTACGAACTCCACTGAAAAAGTCACTGATTCTGATTGCTGCATTCTTGAATAAAAGCACCAAAATAATAACGCCGATAATAACTTATTCCAATACCTAAATATCACACAATAAAGGACCGAGTAGATAAATTGTTGTGGATATTTACAATAAATAGTATGAATTAATTTCAGTTGCTTGTGCAGAGAACGTTTACTTGATAAGGCTAACAGAGTGTTAAAATTAAAGTTACAAAGCAGTATACATGCTACACTGGAAACAATCATGCCTAAAGTTATATGACTGACTGTATTCAAGCATATTATCAGTGGTTAAAATAATTACTTTGGGATTTAGGCAGATATGTCATTTTTGTTTTCCTTTTTTGCTTATTCTATTCTCTAAAGTCTGTAAATAGGTATTATTTGTGTAAAGATGACATTTTAAACATAGATGCACAATTAAAACCATGCATCAGGGCTTCCCTGGTGGTGCAGTGGTTAAGAATCCACCTGCCAATGCAGGGGACATGGGTTCAAGCCCTGGTCCGGGAAGATCCCACATGCCGCGGAGCAACTAAGCCCTTGCACCACAACTACTGAGCCTACGCTCTAGAGCCCGCGAGCCACAACTACTGAGCCCGCGTGCCACAACTACTGAAGCCCGCGCACCTAGAACCCATGCTCCCAAAAAGAGAAGCCACTGCAATGAGAAACCCATGCACTGCAACAAAGAGTAGCCCCAGCTTGCAGCAACTAGAAAAAGTCCACACACAGCAGCAAAGACCCAACACAGCCAAAAATAAATTAAAAACCAAGACAAACATAAAAAAAAGCTATGCATCAGAAGCAGCCAAATACAGAATCAAAACCCAAGAGAAAAGTAAATAAATGATGTGGAAGATCAGCTTGAAGAGCTGACAAAAAACAAAATAAGAAATAAGATTCAAATACTACAAAAATATGCACACAGTATTCATTACTTAAGTTGATAACCTCTAGCCAGGAAAACCTTTATTAATTTCCAAATATTCTAATTTTCTTTATGCTTTGACCATAAATGCCGAGTTCTGTTGTGTTCAGGTAGCAGAACATGATTTAGAGAGTTTTTTTTTTTTTTTTTTTTGGTGCGCGGGCCTCTCACTGTTGTGGCCTCTCCGGTTGCGGAGCACAGGCTCCGGATGCGCAGGCCCAGCGGCCATGGCTCTCGGGCCCAGCCGCTTCGCAGCATGTGGGATCTTCCCAGACCGGGGCACGAACCCGTGTCCCCTGCATCGGCAGGCAGACTCTCAACCACTGTGCCACCAGGGAAGCCCGATTTAGAGAGTTTTTACCTTTTGATATATATTAAGCTTTGGTGTGGCCTAGAATACCTTCAATATTCAGGGACATTTAGAAAGAACTGTTTCTGATATTAAAGTGGGAAGTTTGAAAAACAAAGTCCAGTACATACTTGGTTGTTATTGGTTATCTTTTTTGGTTTTAGGTTAGAATTTTATGGAACCAGTTTAGCTTTTAAGCTGCCACTGGCCGATGTAATAAGCTCAACATCACTAATTATCAGAGCAATGCAAATCAAAACTGCAATAGGTATCACCTCACACTGGACAGATTGGCTATCATCAAATAATGTACAAAGTATAAATGCTGGAGAGGATGTGGAGAAAAGGGAACCATCCTATATTGTTGGTGGAGATGTAAACTGGTACAGCCACCATGGAGAACAATATGGAGATTCCTTAAACAACTAAAAAAAGAGCTACCATATAATCCAGAAATCCCACTTCTGGGTATGTATCAGGAGAAAACCATAATTCAAAAAGATACATGCACCCCAGTGTTCATTGCAACATGGTTTACAATAGCCAGAACATGGAAGCAACTTAAATGTCCGTGAACAGAGGAATGGATAAAGAAGATGTGGTACATATATACACTGGAATATTACTCAGCCACAAAAAAGGGCAAAATAATGCCATTTGCAGCAACATGGATGACCTAGAGATTGTCATACTGAATGAAGTAAGTCACACAGAGAAAGACAAATATCACATGGTAGCACTTATATGTGGAATATTAAAAAAGGCTACAAATGAACTTATCTACAAAATAGTAGAGTTACAGATGTAGAAAATAAACTTATGGTTACCGGTGGTTAAGGGGGGGAGGAATAAATTGGGATATTGGGATTGACACATACACACTACTATATATAAAACAGATAACTAATACGGACCTACTGTCTAGCACAGGGAACTCTTCTCAGTACTCTGTGATGGCCTGTATGGGAAAAGAATCTTAAAAAGGGTGGTTATATGTATATGTATAACTGATTCATTGTGCTGTACAGAAGAAGCTAACACAACATTGTAAATCAACTATACGCCAATAAAAATTAACAATAAATAAATAAACTATACAAAATAAAGTAAATAAAACAACACTAAAATAAGAGACATAGCCATGGCAGTCCCAACAGGAAAATCTCATTTTAAAATCATCTCTTGATGTATATGTTGAAACTCACACACTAGTGACAACATTTTTCCAAATAGCCCTCCATTTACCCTGAGTCCCATAAAAGGTAAGAGGTGTGAACGGTGTCTTTGCTTTCTGATGACTCAACCTACCCTTGCTATTCTACCCTCTTAAACCTCTATTCAGCTGCCCCCTGGTTGTTTGTGTATAGGGATAGATACCACTTTTGCTATTTGTTTTGTCATTTTCTCCTTTTATTGTGGAAAGGAGGGGATTAATTTCAGTTCTCTTGAATGAACCAATTGCTTTATTGTAACCACTAATGTAAACCACTAATACAGACAGTATGTGGAGAGAAACTCTGATCATTCCTTTTACCTGATAATAGAAAAAGAATAGTTAAAACAAGAACATGAAAATGAGGGCAATACACCGACATGGAGGAGAAGTGTGACAGCATGGCTCAAGTTACACAAAGCTGTTCCGTGTTTATTCTTAGAATTTTTTTTGCATTGTCTTCCCTTAGCAAATACCTGCAACAATAATAATAGCAATCCTAAAAAAAAAGAAAACTAGCCTCAAACCAACATGCCTTTTGGGAAATAAAAAACAGTGTGTCAGCAGTTCTATAGCAGGTGGAATTTTAATGAGCTATAAACCCTTTTTCTGAGATTCTGTAAGTATTTATCTTATACCCAAATAACTATGATACTGTCAAGGAAACCACCCTGGGTCCCTGGGTGCTAAGAAAAATATGCCATATAAATGGAATGACAGAGAACTACGCAGGGTGTTGAGAAGCATGCAGGGATCTTCTTTGTTGTGTTTTTACTAATTCTTAAAGTAATTTTCACACTCTGGGTTTCTATTGATCATCGTTTTGTTGACTCCCATGAACCGAATCTCAGAGTTCTCCCTATGTTTGTGATATCTGCACACATACTAATTTTGAAAATAACTTTTTATTGATATTTTTTGCCATTCATTTTTTTTAATGTTCAAAGCTATTTGTGCTAAGCCTCAGGGTAATTTATCACAACATTGTTAGCTTTGATAGGATGTGTTTGTAAAAGAAAGACTTTATCTTCCTTTCAATACAAACGAACCGAAGGGCCTCTAAGATATTTTAAATAAACCTCTTTTGTTTTAAAGATGCTATAGAGTTATAATTTTATATTTCACTTTCTTTTTAGCAAAAATACACAGTTTTTATCATAACTTCCAATTCAGTGGAATGATGTAAATAGATGCCTTTCATCATAACCTTCTGTTTCTAGAAATGTTCCTAATTTAAATAATTATGTATCTTGACTTCATGCCAATTAAGTTTGCTCATCTAGGGACTGAATTTTAATGAGGCATTTGAATGAGTTTTCATTGATATGATCTTTTGGCCGGGACACAATCAAATGAGAAAAGGTTTAATCTCATATATTTTCATTTCTTCAGTATTTGAAAAAGACAGATAAGACCCTTCTTCCCCCAGAAAACGTCAAATAGAAGCACTGAACAGAAGACGGGTTTAAGTACATTCAAAGATCCTTTACTTCCTAACACTTGAAGTCAGCGTGATTCATCTCAAAATTATAATATTAAGTGTTCACCCACTCTCTTCAAGAAAATTAAAATAAAAACCACAGTGACCAAATTTGGTCATGCTTGAAATAGTTCACTAGTTTTAAAGAGACTGTCCACCAAAATCTGGAACTAGCAACTGATTTTAAATGCCTCCAGTGTTAAACTATAAACTACATGGCTATATGTGTCTCCCTGGGACTGGACAAAGCATAGTTCCCCGGAGGAAGAGGATTTTATTAGCTAAATGCCTAACAGCTGCCTCGCAAGCATGAGCCTAGATAAACTAAACAGGCTGCAAATCTGTGCACCCTGCATGAGAGGCCACATAATACAAGTTGATTACTTTAAGGCTTGTATTAATGTGGCTGTGAATAAAAATAACCAACAAACAAATCTTTGCCTAATTTTAACAACTACTGATGAGAAAATCTAAACAGATGGATCATTATGAGGTGTGGGTTTATGATGAATTAGCATCGTGATCAAAGGCCAGAGGATGGCCAACTTGGGGAGGGAGGTGGGAGTCTGATCTTCAGCAAGGAGGAGTTCTGATCTCTCTGCAGAAAGACAAGCATTTGGTACTTTCATCCCAGATTGATAGAAACACAGTAACCTTTGTATGAACAAAAGGAGCTGCAAATGAATTTGGATTTGTAGTTTAATAAAGACAAGGCATTTGATGTAGAAGCTTCCCAAAGGTAAACAAAATAAACAAAATGATACAAGTACCTGTTTGGAGAAATCCATCTTTTCTATAGGAATATGAAAAGCCATCACTCTAAGGATGGCAGTAATACCTGGAAAATAGTAGTCATTTAGAAAATGCTTTTGAATGAATTAGCAATATGAAACAAGGAAATTCATGTAGGTGGTCTCCTTCTGATGTGAGGTTTGCTAAATGAAATGTGCTGAATTTTTCTAGTGGGTTGTTTCATACAACGGCGGACCTGTAACCTGAGGAAATAGTTATGCATGTGGAAGATAGAGCTACAAGAATTGTGTTGTGTAGGTCAAGGTACCACTTATAACTAAGACACACTGCAACACTGCATGGTGTCTCTCCTAGCCCAGACCTTCCTTCCCTGTGGCACCTACACCTGTGGTCACGAGGATTCATTTCTCCTGGTGAGAAGGGGGCAAATTACTCACATTTGCAGGAAAATGGTCTCTCCAGCCAGAAGATTCCATGTGGTTCATTCAATCACTCTTCTAGAGTACCTTTGAGGAACCCTGGTCCAGAGCAGTTATCCACTAGTCTGAAAAAGTGAAAACCCTATCGAGAAAGTGGAAGATTCACCCCTTTTTTCTTTTTTTTAATCACCAATGCAATTCTGTTTGTCTCAAAAAGCAGTAAGATTGTCAGTACGATTTCAGTTTCTTAGATGTGGAAAACAAAATAGTTTAAGCTTCCTCTAGGAAGGGAGCCAAATGCTTTTTCAGAAAAGTGTTCAAGAGTAAAGGTGCAGGCCTCACACACTTCCTTAGGCAGCAGCTCCCACAGAACTGCTGTGGCTCCCAGTCTTAATGAGTTTACTCAGGTCTCACCAGCTAGCACAGGGCCAGGCTCCCAGAGGACGCTGTCAGCTGAAAAGCCGTGTGGCTGACAGGGTCTTGGTGCTCCCGCCGGGTGTCAGGCCTGAGCCTCTGAGGTGGGAGAGCCGAGTTAAAGACATCGGACCACCAGAGACCTCCTGGCCCCAAATAATAAGAATCGGAAAGAGCGCTCCCAGTGGTCTCCGTCTCAACGCTAAGACCCAGCTCCACTCAACGACCAGCAAGCTACAGTGCTGGACACACCATGCCAAACAACTAGCAAGACAGGAACGCAACCCCACCCACTAGCAGAGAGGATGCCCCAAAATCATACTAAGTTCACAGATACCCCAAAACACACCACCAGATGTGGTCCTGCCCACCAGAAAGACAAGATCCAGCCTCATTCACCAGAACACAGGCACTAGTCCCCTCCGCCAGGAAGCCTACACAACCCACTGAAACAACCTTAGCAACTGGGGCAGACACCAAAAGCAATGGGAATTAAAAACATGGAGCCTGCAAAAAGGAGACCCCAAACACAGTAAGTTAAGCAAAATGAGATGACAGAGAAACACACAGCAGATGAAGGAGCAAGGTAAAAACCCACCAGACCTAACAAATGAAGAGGAAATAGGCAGTCTACCTGAAAAAGAATTCAGAGTAATGACAGTAAAGATGTTCCAAAATCTTGGAAATAGAATGGAGAAAATACAAGAATCATTTAACAAGGACCAAGAAGAACTAAAGAACAAACAAACAATGATGAACAACACAATAAATGAAATTAAAAATTCTCTAGAAGGAATCAATAGCAGAATAACTGAAGCAAAAAATGGACAAGTGACCTGGAAGATAAAATAGTGGAAATAACTACCACAGAGCAGAATAAAGAAAAAAGAAGGAAAAGAATTGAGGACAGTCTCAGAGACTTCTGGGATAACATTAAACACACCAACATTCGAATTATAGGGGGTCCCAGAAGAAGAAGAGAAAAAGAAAGGGACTGAGAAAATATTTGAAGAGATTATAGTTGAATACTTCCTAATATGGGAAAGGAAATAGTCAATCAAGACCAGGAAGCATAAAGAGTCCCATACAGGATAAATCCAAGGAGAAACATGCCAAGACACATATTAATCAACCTATCAAAAATTAAACACAAAGAAAAAATATTAAAAGCAGCAATGGAAATGGAAAAACAACAAATAACATACAAGGGAATCCCCATAAAGTTAACAGCTGATCTTTCAGCAGGACCTCTGCAAGCCAGAAGGGAGTGGCAGGGCATATTTAAAGTGATGAAAGGGAAAAACCTACAACCAGATTACTCTACCCAGCGTTTCCCAAGTGGTGCAGTGGTTAAGAATCTGCCTGCCAGTGCAAGCAACACAGGTTTGAGCCCTGGTCTGGAAAGATCCCAAATGCCACAGAGCAACTAAGCCCGTGCACCACAGCTGCTGAGCCTACACTCTAGAGCCAGTGCTCGGCAACAAGAGAAGCCACTGCAACGAGAAGCCCGTGCACGGCAATGAAGAGTAGCCCCCGCTCGCCACAACTAGACAAAGCCTGTGTGCAGCAACTACTGAAGCCCACACGCCTAAAGCCTGTGCTCTGCGATAGGAGAAGCCACCACAATGAGAAGCCTGTGCACTACAATGAAGAGTAGCCCCCACTCGCCATAACTAGAGAAAGCCGACGTGCAGCAACAAAGACCCAACACAGCTAAAAATAAGTAAAAATAAAATAAAATTTAAAATATTTACCCAGCAAGGATCTCATTCACATTTCACAGAGAAATTAAAATCTTTACAGACAAGCAAAAGCTAAGAGAATCCAGCACCACCAAACCAGCTTTACAACAAATGCTAAAGGAATTTCTCTAGGCAAGAAACACAAGAGAAGGAAAAGACCTACAATAACAAACCCAAAACAATTAAGAAAATGGTAATAGGAACATACATATCGATAATTACCTTAAATGTAAATGGATTACATGCTGCAGCCAAAAGACACAAACTGACTGAATGGTTACAAAAAAAGACCCGTATATATGCTGTCTACAAGAGACTCACTTCAGACCTAGGGACACATAAAGACTGGAAGTGAGGGGATGGAAAAAGGTATTTCATACAAATGGAAATCAAAAGAAAGCTGTAGTAGCAATTCTCATATCAGACAAAATAGACTTTAAAATAAAGACTGTTACAAGAGACAAAGAAGGACACTACATAATGATCAAGGGATCAATCAAAGAAGAAGATATAACAATTGTAAATATTTATGCACCCAACATAGGAGCACCTCAATACATAAGGCAAACGCTAACAGCCATAAAATGGGAAATCGACAGTAGCACAATCATACTAGGGGACTTTAACACCTCATTTTCACCAATGGACAGATCACCCAAAATGAAAATAAATAAGGAAACACAAGCTTTAAATGACAGAATAAACAAGATGGACTTAATTGTTATTCATGGGACAATTCATCCAAAAACACCAGAATAGACTTTCTTCTCAAGTGCTCATGGAACATCCTCCAGGATAGATCATATCTTGGGTCACAAATCAAGCCTCGGTACATTTAAGAAAATTGAAACCTTATCAAGTATCTTTTCCAACCACAATGCTATGAGACTAGATATCAGTTACAGGAAAAACACTGTAAAGAATACAAACACATGGAGGCTAAACAATATGCTACTAAGTAACCAAGAGTTCACTGAAGAAATCAAAGAGGAAATCATAAAACACCTACAAACAAATGACAATGAAAACACAACCACCCAAAACCTATGGCATGCAGCAAAATCAGTTCTAAGAGGGAAGTGTATAGCAATACAGCCCTACCTCAAGAAACAAAAAAAATCTCAAACAACTGAACGTACACCTAAAGCAATTAGAGAAAGTAGAACAAAAAAAACCCTAAAGTTAGCCAATGGAAAGTAATCATAAAAATCAGATCAGAAATAAATGAAAATGAAATGAAGGAAACGATTGCAAAGATCAATAAAACTAACAGCTTGTTCTTTGGGAAGATAAACAAAATTGATCAACCATTAGCCAGACTCATCAAAAAAAAGAAAAGAGACGACTAAAATCAACAGAATTAGAAATGAAAAAGAAGTAATAACTGACACAGCTGAAATACAAAGGATCATAGAGATTACTACAAGCAACTATATGCCAATAAAATAGAGAACCTGGACGAAATGAAGAGATTCTCGGAAAAACACAACCTTCTGAGACTGAACCAGGAAGAAACAGAAAATATCAACAGAGCAATCGCAAGCACTGAAATTAAAACTGTGATTAAAAATCTTCCAACAAACAAAAGCCCAGGACCACATGGCTTCACAGGTGAATTCTATCAAACATTTAGAGAAGAGCTAACACCTATCCTTCTCAAACTCTTCCAAAACATAGCAGAAGAAGGAACACTCCCAAAGTCATTCTACGAGCTCCCCATCACCCTGATACTAAAACCAGACAAAGATGTCACAAAAAAAGGAAACTACAGGCCAATATCACTGATGAACATAGATGCAAAAGTCCTCAACAAAATACTAGCAAACAGAATCCAGCAGCACAGTAAACGGATCATACACCATGATCAAGTGAGGTTTATCCCAGGAATGCAAGGATTCTTCACTATACGCAAATCAATCAATGTGATATACCATATTAACAAATTTGAGGATAAAAACCATATGATAATCTCAATAGATGCAGGAAAAGCTTTCAACAAAATTCAACACCTATTTATGATAAAAACTCTCTAGAAATTAGGCATAGAGGGAACTTACTTCAACATAACAAAGGCCTTATATGACAAACCCACAGCCAATATCATTCTCACTGGTGAAAAACTGAAAGCATTTCCACTAAGATCAGGAACAAGACAAGGTTGCCCACTCTCACCACTCTTATTCAACATAGTTTTGGAAGTTTTAGCCACAACAATCAGTGAAGAAAAAGAAACAAGAGGAATCCAAATTAGAAAAGAAGAAGTAAAACTGTCACTGTTTGCAGACGACATGATACTGTACATAAAGAATCCTAAATATGCTACCAGGAAACTACTAGAGCTAATCAATGAATTTGGTAAAGTAGCAGGATACAAAATTAATGCACAAAAAACCTTGCATTCTTATAAACAAATGATGAAAAATCTGAAGGGGAAATTAAGGAAACACTCTCATTTACCACTGCAACGAAAAGAATAAAATACCTAGGACTAAAGCTACCTAAGAAGACAAAAGACCTGTATGCAGAAAAGTATAAGACACTGATGAAAGAAATTAAAGATGATACAAATAGATGAAGAGATGCAGCATGTTCTTGGATTGCAAGAATGAGCATTGTGAAAATAACTATACCACCCAAAGCAGTCTACAGATTCAATGCAGTCGCTATCAAACTACTAATGGCATTTTTCACAGAACTGGAACAAAAAATTTCACAATTTGTATGGAAACACAAAAGACCACAAGTATCCAAAGCAATCTTCAGAAAGAAAAGCAGAGCTGGAGGAATCAGGCTCCCTGACTTCAGACTATACTACAAAGCTACAGTAATCACGGCAGTATGGTACTGGCACAAAAACAGAAATATAGATCAATGGAACAGGATAGAAAGCCCAGAGATAAATCCATGAACATATGGTCGCCTTATCTTTGATAAAGGAGGCAAGAATATACAATGGAGAAAAGACAGCCTCTTCAATAAGTGGTGCTGGGAAAACTGGACATGTACATGTAAAAGAACGAAATTAGAACTCTCCCTAACACCATACACAAAAATAAATTCAAAATGAATCAAAGACCTAAATATAAGGCCAGACACTATAAAACTCTTAGAGGAAGACATAGAACACTCTATGACATAAATCACAGCAAGATCCATTTTGACCCACCTCCTACAGAAATGGAAATAAAAACAAAACTAAACAAATGGGACCTAATGAAACTTAAAAGCTTTTGCACAACAAAGGAAACCATAAACAAGACAAAAAGACAACCCTCAGACTGGGAGAACATATTTGCCAATGAAGCAACTGACAAAGAAATAATCTCCAAAATATATGAGCAGCTCATGAAGCTCAATATCAAAAAAACAAACAACCCAGTCCAAAAATGGGAAGATGACCTAAATGGCTCCAAAGAAGCCATACAGATTGCCAACAAACACATGAAAGGATGCTCAACATCACTAATCATTAGAGAAAAGCAAATCAAAACTAGAATGAGGTATCACCTCACACTGGTCAGAATGGCCATCATCAAAAATTCTACAAGGGGCTTACCTGGTGGCACAGTGGTTGAGAATCTGCCTGCTAATGCAGGGGACACGGGTTCGAGCCCTGGTCTGGGAGGATCCCACATGACACGGAGCAACTAGGCCTGTGAGCCACAACTACTGAGCCTGCGCATCTGGAGCCTGTACTCCGCAACAAGAGAGGCCGCGATAGTGAGAGGCCCGCGCACCGCGATGAAGAGTGGCCCCCGCGTGCCACAACTAGAGAAAGCCCTCTCACAGAAACAAAGACCCAACACAGCAAAAATAAATAAATTAATTAATAAACTCCTACCCCCAACATCTTCTTTAAAAAAAAACAAAAAAACAGAGTCTACAAACAATAAATGCTGGAGAGGGTGTGGAGAAAAGGGAACCTCTTGAACTTTTAGTTGGAATGTAAATTGATAGAGCCACTATGGATAACAGTATGGAGGTTCCTTAAAAAACTAAAATTAGAACTACCATATGATTCAGTAATCCCAGTACTGGGCATATACCCTGAGAAAACCATATTTCAAAAAGAGACATGTACCACAATGTTCATTGCAGCACTATTTACAATAGCCAGGACATGGAAGCAACCTAAGTGTCCATCAACAGATGAATGGATAAAGAAGATGTGACACATATATACAATGGAATATTACTCAGCCATAAAAAGGAATGAAATTGAATTATTTGTAGTGAGGGGGATGGACATAGAGACTGTCAGACAGAGTGAAGTAAGTCAGAAAGAGAAAAACAAATACTATATGCTAACCCATATGTATGGAATCTAAAAAAAAATTGTTTTGAAGAACATAGGGGCAGTACAGGAATAAAGACACAGATGTAGAGAATGGACTTGAAGACACAGGGAGGGGGAAGGGTAAGCTGGGACGAAGTGAGAGAATGGTATGGACATATATACACTACCAAATGTAAAATAGATAGCTAGTGGGAAGCAGCCGCATAGCACAGGGAGATCAGCTCAGTGGTTTGTGACCACCTAGAGGGGTGGGATAGGGAAGGTAGGAGGGAGGGAGACGCAAGAGGGAAGAGATATGGGAACATATGTATATGTATAACTGATTCACTTTGTTATAAAGCAGAAACTAACACAACAATGTAAAGCAGTTATACGCCAATAAAGATGTTAAATAAAAGGTCAGGTCCAAGATAACATGAAATAACTGAAAGTATTAAAGTGACTTTTATAGAATTCAATATAATTTGGCTATTATTTTAAAATTTCTAATATAATGGCTTATTTCTATTATTGAGTTTTATGCCAATTGATATTTCAAATGCATATATTTTGTTACTTTCCTGGAATAGTGGAAAATCATATTTTTGTCTCTGATGAATTACTATTTTACATCACTAATGTACTGCCTTATAACACCTTTTTCCTACATGAAGTATTAATAAATGCTTATATTTGAGAAAAAAAAGTAAAGGGGCAAATAACAGAATAGCAATGCTGATCTACTTTACAACAGCTTTTCTGTAGAGGCCCAAGGGTAGCACAATCGCTGTTGGTATATTGTGGAATATAATAGAATTAATTGGATTTTTTTCTTAAATATTTAAGTTACAAAAGAGTAGGGGGAGTTCTAATGGTATCCATTTCCTACTGACAGACAACTGTCTCTTGATTTTCGTGCACTAGAGAACGATCCCCTGGATTTCTTTGAATGGCACATGACTTTTAATCAAAGTATGACTGTTTAGTTTCCTCTGCACATATTCAGATTAATCTGTACCCCAATGGAAAGAACACGTTACCGTTTAACATAAAGAGGATATAAGATATTCATATATTGTCTAGATACCGTAAGAGTTATCTTAAAATTGGTGTCAACTCTAAAAGTCCACTGGAGAAATCTGTTGATGAAGCAAAGCTAAGTTTCTTAGACCTACCAGGGAGTGCCAGGGAGTGCATCACTTAGAGCTAATAATGTCTCAAAACAGGAAATCAGGGCAGGCATTTAAGCAGTGGTAGGACAAGGATGGATAATTTTGACAGGTCCTGCAAAGCAGAGAAATGTGCTGGTATGGACAGCAAACAAGGGCCCTGAAGTGAGCTTTCATAGGCAAACTGTGAGTCTCAATAAATAAGCTCTTCAGTTGATTTATAGTGTTGGATTCCAGGAACAAGTATTCCTTGGAGCCAGAAGCTAGGTTAATTTCATTTAGAGTACTGTTTAACACAGAAATAAGACTTTATTTTGTTTTCAGTTCTCACTGATTTTATTTTCAAAGTCCTAAATCACTCTCAAGTTTATTTTTAGTTTGATATATTGATAAATGTTCATTTTACTATCTTCTATGACTTCTGAGAAACTTTACAAAAGTGATCATATTGTAATTTTTTAGAAATCTCTTGTAAAATACAATTCTCTCTGAATCTTGGCATGATGTGCAAGGATGATAAATACCTATGTATAGGGACATGGGAAATCCATCCTATCTCTCCAATTATAATAAAATAACTTGTTGGCCAATAGTTAAATATGGAAATATTTAATGACTTTTAATGGAAATAAAAATTGGACAATGCTAAGGGAGTAGATCTTAAATTTTCTAACCACACACACATAAAAAAGGTAATTTTCTGAGTTATGGGAAGTGTTAACTAACCCTTTTGTGGTTATCATTTCACAATATATGCTTGTGTCCAGTCTTCTTATTGTACCTCTTAAACTTACACAAGGTCAGATGTCAATTATATCTCAATAAAGCTGAAAAATTAATAAATAAAACTCAGTCAAAATGTTCTAGAAAAACTGTGCAATTTCTGCAATGTAGCTCTTATATTTCAACAAGAATGCTAAAGTATACTTTGAGCATTTCCAGTTTGTCACGTTGAATGATTTATGAGTATCATTTTAGATCCTTTGATTCTCAAAACCACTTTATGAGGTTAATATTAGGAATATGCATATTACCAATAAAAGAAACCCTTAAGAACCTATGTAACTTTCCTGGAGTCATGTAGCTTAGTAGGTGGCACAGGGAGAACATGAACTCAAGTGTCCAGCCCCCTCATAGCACGACCTGTCACAGTGACCAGATTGTCACCATGAAACCAGTGATCTCCAAAGCACTTTATGTTTTCTTTAATTTCACTTAGAATCTTAACAATAAGGTTTACTAATATTTCTTAGAACATGGATTTTATATAAGAATAAGAGCTGACGAGCTCACATAAACTCATTTTTTTTTTTTAGTTTATTTAAAAATAGCAATTCTGTTAAGGTTGATCATTACCTAAATATTCCCAGTTTTAGGAGGCATGAATATTTACAAGTTCATGTGGAGTTTTAAAGTATTTCCAGTATGAAGTGTAAGAGATGGTTAAACTCTATTATTTTAAAAACATGGAGATAACCCCTTTTTCCTCCTCAGCATCCTTCCCCAGCACAGAGCACAGTACAAACACACACATACATTTCATTCTTAGGAATTTTAGAAAATATGATGTAGTTTTTCAAATACTAATTTAAGACTAGTATGTTTATTTTTTATTTAAAACAAATGTATATATACATTTAGTCATCAAATATGATGAAATTCTCCTATGAAATTTAATTTAAAGCCTGTTTACTCTACATTCTGCAATTATGAGTCATATTTATTTTGTTCCTCAAATGCTATCTTTTTATAGTCAGGGAATGTATGGAGTGTTCTGTGCATTCTCTCCTGCTTTCTCCAGTAAAAGCCTCCTTTGTTCCCCTTCCCTAGCCCGTGTCACTTCCAACATTTCCACATTTAAATTTTGACCTGTCAGTCATATCTGTACATGAATATATTATATGTGAGATGCAGTGATTACCGGTCTCTGTGTTATCGAACTGTTGGTTAGACTTAAAAAACTTTGAACTCATTGCACTAAAGCAGCTAGATATTACTTTTTTAATTAAAATTTTAATAATTTCCTGAAAGTAGTAAATTCCAGTTTTTAGTGTTTTTGGCAGCAAGCAAAGGAGACCCTGTTTAAAAGAGTTGAAGGGAAGTGCAAAAGCTCTCTGTATTTGACATTTTAAAAGGTTGTTGAGCTAAGAAATTTCAAGAGGCTTATTTTAACAGTTTTTACGGTACGCGGGCCTCTCACTGTTGTGGCCTCTCCCGTTGTGGAGCACGGGCTCCGGACGCGCAGGCTCAGCGGCCATGGCTCACTGGCCCAGCCGCTCCGCGGCATGTGGGATCTTCCTGGACCGGGGCACGAACCGGCGTCCCCTGCATCAGCAGGTGGACTCTCAACCACTGTGCCACCAGGGAAGCCCTTTTAACAGTTTTTAATAAGCAACTCTCTCTTACCTATTTTAGAGATCTAGAAACTACGTGAAATAGATGGAACCTATATGATAAACACATAGAACAGATATAATGCCTAGCAAATCTTAATCATTTCCAACAATGAACTAAATGGCTGAATGAAACTCTAGAGCCACAGAGCTATTGGGTGGCAGATCAGTCATACTGAAGAGGGAAATGGGACAGTGATGGTTTAGGAAGAAGAAAGACAATTAGCAATCTGTGAGCGTGTGTGTGTGTGTGTGTGTGTGTGTGTGTGTGTGTGTGAAATATATGTTTAACCCATAACTAGTTGGATCTATACACACTTTGAAATACAGCAGTTAGCTAAATAGTGTTAGTATCTGAAAAACAGTTTAGTACTTTTTCTCCAGCCTTCTTTAGTTTTGTGTGTTAATTGTCAAAGGCTCAAAAGCAATTTGTTGTAAATTCTTATCTCATATAAAAATAATGATGCATTATTCATAAAGATAGATTTCTAACACTTGATGGTTTATAAAAGATTTGTCCCATATATATTCTCATTTTCCTCTTTTGCATAATATGTTCTCATTCGTGGTCCCATTTTGCATTCAAAGAAACTGATAGCCATTAAATTTTAGAAAAAAATTTTAAAAGCATTCTGAGAATTAAGTGACTGGAATGTGTCTTCCTACTCCATATACGGTGCTCTTTCTCCCTGACAATAACCAGCAGACCTGTGTCAGTACTGTCGTGTTTACCCATGCAAAATGGGGTAGTGATTGCAGGGCACTTCATGCAAATCCTTGACGGGGTGTAGGGCCAGTAATGAGATTGCTGGGTCATATGGTAGTTCTATTTTTAGTTTTTTAAGGAACCTCCATACTGTTCTCCATAATGGCTGTATCAATTTACATTCCCACCAACAGTGCAGAGGGTTCCCTTTTCTCCACACCCTCTCCAGCATTTATTGTTTGTAGATTTTTTGATGATGGCCATTCTGACTGGTGTGAGCTGATACCTCATTGTAGTTTTGATTTGCATTTCTCTAATAATTAGTGATGTTGAGCTTCTTTTCATGTGCTTTTTGGTCATCTGTATGTCTTCTTTGGAGAAATGTCTATTTAGATCTTCTAAATTTTTTGATTGAGTTATTTGTTTTTTTTGATATTGAGCTGCATGAGCTATTTGTATATTTTAGAGATTAATCCCTTGTCTGCTGCTTTGTTTGCAAATATTTTCTCCCATTCTGAGGGTTATCTTTTCATTTTGTTTATGGTTTCCTTTGCTGTGCAAAAGCCTTTTTTAAGTTTCATTAGGTCCCATTTGTTTATTTTTGTTTTTATTTCCATTTCTCTAGGAGGTGGGTCAAAAAGGATCTTGCTGTGATTTATGTTATAGAATGTTCTGCTTATGTTTTCCTCTAAGAGTTTTATAGTGTCTGGCCTTACATTTAGGTCTTTAATGCATTTTGAGTTTATTTTTGTGTATGGTGTTAGGGAGTGTTCTAATTTCATTCTTTTATATGTAGCTGTCCAGTTTTCCCAGCACAAACTACCGTATGACCCAGCAATCCCACTCCTGGGCATATACGGGAGAAAACCATAATTCATAAAGATACATGCACCCCAATGTTCACTGCAGCACTGTTTACAATATCCAGGACATGGAAGCAACTGAAATGTCCATCAACAGAGGAATGGATAAAGAAGATATGGTACACTTATACAATGGAATATTACTCAGCCATTAAAAAGATCAAAATAATGCCATTTGCAGTAACATGGATGGACCTAGAGATTGTCATACTGAGTGAAGTACGTCAGACACAGAAAGACAAATATCATATGATATTACTTATATGTGAAATCTTTAAAAAAGGGTAAACATGAACTTATTTACAAAACAAAAGTAGAGTCATGGATGTAGAAAAGGAAGTTATGGTTACCAGGGATAAGGCGGGGGAGGGATAAATTGGGAGATTGGGATTGACATATACATACTACTATGTATAAAATAGGTAACTAACAAGAACCTGCTGTATAGCACAAGGAACTCTACTCAGTACTCTGTAATGGCCTATATGGGAAAAGAGTCTAAAAAAATAAAAGAAAAACAGTGGATATAAGTATATGTATATCTGATTCACTTTGCTGTACACCTGAAACTAACACAACATTGTAAATCAACTATATTCCAATAAAAATTAAAAGAAAAAAAGCCTTGACCAGGATATTCCAAGGATGAAATAGAATTTGAATGCCTATCAACCTTCTTTTTAAATTTGACTGTGGAGCTCAATGTTCAGCTATATTTGGAGATAAAATGATTGTTACAAGGATTCTGTTACCAGTAATGATTCCCACCTACATATCAGCCAAGAGGACAAGCTTTTCTAATGTTACTATCAGTAATATTTGGTTCCTTTTCATTCCCACCTGACATAATGGAAAAATGAAATGTTGCCAGATTTTCAGAACGTCAGAGTTATTTTGTGTTGTTAAACTGAATACTTGCTGTATACCAAAAAAAAAAAAAAAAGTTGGGGGCTGGGAGAAGGTTGTATTTTGTGCAGTGACAGAGTTATATCAAGTGGTTCCAAAAATAGGATGTGATTGCTTCCATAAACAATCCATATTCTATTCCGATGAACTTATATCTCACAGGACATGGCCATCCTGTAGGAAGAGCAGTTATTTAAAGAAATGGAACATCTGTGTTTTCTACAGTTGCACTATCGGTGAGCAATTAGCTCTTTGTTCAGACACTGAGACCTTTAGAGAAACAATAATTTAAATATTGGGAACTGCACTTCTGCTTTGTCTTACCATATTTTTAAAAGTACTAATTTGAGTTTTCTGTAACTTTTCAATAGGCTAAAAAATATGCGATTATTTACTATATGAACTAGAGCTAGCCCATGGGAATAATGTCTCACATTCTTTGGTAATACAACCATTTTTTCACAGCTGAAATTGTCATAACATTGACACGTGGGCATGCCTGTTTCTCAGGCAAAGGTTATTTTAAGGAGCTAAAATGATCCCTCCCAATGTTAATACTAAGAGGCATTAAATATAGATGGAGGTGGATTTGAGAACTTTGCCCATGCTCGTTCCTTTCCCTGGAATTTTTCCTGTCCCTTTGGAATCTGGCCAAATCTGCCTCATTCACAAGCCCTGATTTACAAGTTACATCCTGCATGAAGACCTTCCTCCCTCTTTGGGTGGTTAAGCCTACCTTCACTATGTTCCAACAGCACTGTACCAGCCTCAGTTTGAGAACCAGCCATCCTCCCCTGCTACAGGTGATTTCTTTACAAACTGGGATTCTCAGCATTTATCCTCAAATGTTGACATTCACAGTAGGTGTCTGGAATTGTTTGTTAGAATAAATGAGTCATATACAGCATAACACCATTTTCAACAGAAAGGTACCTGTTTCTCAGGCAGTATCAGTAGGGCATGCTCTTCCCTATTTCCAGTGCAGCTTTGCATCCTGCAATGACACTTTTCTTTTGCTTACGGTTTTTCATAATCCACCCCTCTGGTTTCCTGTTTCCGAAAGTCCTTGTTTTCATAAGGTACTTTAAAAAAGTAAATAAATTACTTTTCCCCCAGTTTTTTTCAGTAATGTTTTAAACATTTTTTTTCCTCTTCATGTTGAATATAATGTTCTCTGTTCTTTAAATGTTTCGCCCTTTCACAGGCCCCTTGTTGTTTTTATTTCCACTGTTTGTTTATCCTTCCATGAGAAAAGGTCTTTCTGGGCCTGCTGTTTCTAATAGGCAAGTTCACGGATTCTCCTTCCTTGGGTCCTGTTAGGATTCCTGTCTCAGAGTATAAGCTGCAGGCAACAGTGATGGGCGCAGCCTGTAGCAACATTTTCTATTGCTGGGGATGTTGGTCCTTCCTTATACTTTACTGAATTTTTTCTAATCTGACTAGTACACATTTATGATCAAAATTCCATTGCAGTGCCGTCTGTAATGGTGAAAAAATGAAAACCACCTAAATTCCAACCTTAAGGAATTATTCGCATCAACATTGGTCATCTATACAATGAAATGCAGTTTAGTTATTTAAAAGTATACATATTGACATGGAAATGGATTTTCTTACATACAAAAAGATTTCAAAGGGCAATAAAATGCCATTTTTCATAATCACGTTTTATATTTATGTACTGTAGAAGTAAAAGTATGAAGTGGATTCCATGCTGTTAGCAGTGTTTATCTCTGGATGGCAGAATTATAGCAATGCTATTTTTTTATCTTATGGCAAATATAGATAGATAGATATGGATAAATTTCACTAAAGTGAGCATTATTATATACCTAACGAAAAGTAAAAGAAAAACTAAGGTTTAAGAGACCATTGTGTTGCCCAAGGAGGTGGTGTGAGAGTTCTGGTCGATGTTCCTGATGGTAAGTGGAAGGTGTATTTTCCAATGGTCTGGTGCAAGGGGCCAAATTAGCCACACTAGAGATTGATGTCAAATGGATCGTGGGTTGATGCAGTGTGATGTGGCAGCCCTCTAAAGAGAATGACCACGTTGCTAACTGTTGAGCAGTGGGAAACAGGGAGGAGAAGTACTCTAGAATTAATACAAAGCTCAGGTTGACCTGCTGTTACCAAACTCAGGTCCGGCCGCCCACCACTCAAAAGCCAGTACTCGAGAGGTAAGTATTGGTAGAAAGGAAAGGTTGCTTTATTTTGGAGACTGGCAACTGGGGTAGAAGGTGGGCTTGTGTGCAAAGGCCAACTCCCCTCTACCGATCAGGGGGCAAGAGCTTTTAAAGGGGAGTTTCAGGGGTGTATAGGCGGAGGGAGCGGGCTACGTGCAGAAACAGCACAGGCAGCTCTGACGGTCACCTTGAAATTGGCCATGGGGTGGTCTGATCAGTGTCATCTTGACTGTTTTAAGTATAGTTAGTCTTTAGTTCCAGGGTCGGTTGGTTCCCATTTCCTTGAAGTCCATTCCCAGAACTGTGTAAGATGGAGCAGCTTATGTCGTGGCTACAGTCTGATCATCACGTAGTTAACTTCTTCCACCTGGCGGGGGTTTCAGTAGCTGCAAAACGGCTCAAAGGGCATGACTCAGAGTATTATCTATAACTCTTGAGGAGGAACTAAAGGTCCTTGACCTTGTTTAATGACTAAACTATTATTATTTGGTCCTGTTTGACTGTTTTTCTTTGCTTCTGCATTTTCTCACTTCTCTGATTAAATTTATTCTTTGGCTAAAGTTTTTCTATAGACAAAAGGTAGGCGGGGGACATGGTTGGGGGGCAGGGGATTCCTGGCCTGGGAAGGCCCCGTAGGGTCCTGCTCCATTTCACTGCCAGTGGACTTTGAAGGGTGCAGAGGCTAAAGACTGAGAACTGTAAATGCAGGGACTTGGGGGTATGTCCTCTCGATCACACGCTAAGTTCTCTCAGCTGTTCAGACTGCTGGCAGCTGGGGGACAAGGTAGTGTGGCAGGTACACAAGGGCCCGGATTTGAGAACAATAATAGCGTCCAGAAGCCAAACCCCTCAAATAACTTCTAAACAGCCTAAGTCTCTGGCCAAACCTGTGGTTTTCGAGCCAAGGCTGGGTGTAAGAATAGAGTGGCCGCTGGCCCAGGGCTGGGGGAAAGGAGCCCACAGAAACCAAAGAGAGCATATTGGGTGAAGGGAAATTCAAATAGGAAATGAGAAGTGAAAGAAGAAAGCAGAGGCGAGATCTGGATCCACCCTGAAAGTTCTACAGAAGTAAATGTTCTTCGGGTCATAGGTGGTGGTGAAGCCCGAGGTGGAAGGGTGTCCTGTGATAGTTAGGGAACTGCTGACCGAAACTGCCTGCCTTTCCCAGTGTCTCACAGCAGGAGGTCCTGATAAGGGGCAAGGTGCTGCCACTGAGAACTCACCGGGCGAATTTGGGAGGGGCCAAAAGGAAGAGGGAGGAGATGATTTTCCCGCCAACCTCCCAGAAGCCCTTGCGCTGGAATCCATCTTGGCTGAGAGATGTGTGCACCACCATGAAGGACCCTGAGTCAGACCAAATATGGGCCAAGCAAGTGACAACCCGGAAACTAACCCCATCACCATAAAGCCTGAGACTGTGAGCCACGTGGCGAAGCGGTTCTCCTGGGTTCCCTGACCCTCCTGCTCTCCACCTGGACGCCCCTTCCCGATAATGTCTCTTGCTTTGTCAGCACGGCTATCTCCTCGGACTATTCATTTCTGAGTGTTAGACAAGAGCCCGCTCTCAGGCCCTGGAAGGGGTCCCCTTCCTGCGACGTGATGATCATTTATTTAGGGCTTTGCCCCGCCTCGAGAGGTCAGAGCTTAAACCAGCCAAGATAAAGCTCCATTGGGATGCACCAGCTAAGGATCTGTAAGTCAAGGAGCAAGGCTGTGCATCTTTCAGGAATCAACTTCGGTCAGTGCTGGGCCAGCCGGGACAGGAGCTCACAGTGGGCACGAAGCTAAGACGGAGCCAGTAGTGACATTTCAGCAGATCAATGACAATACAAAATAGCAGGTGCTTTAAAGAAGGATGAACCAAATGATTTGAAGGAAGTAACTTTTCTTGGGGAAATACTGACAGCCTTGCAAAGGCAATGGTCATTTGCTAGATTATGAGAGCTGAGACTGTGGAGGGGAAGTGCTTTCCAAGTAGAAGGAAATTCCCGGACAGCGCTGTATCCTTTGACAGGACTTGAATCTTCTTTCACGACATTTCTTTGTAGGTTTTTGTCCCAAGTACCCATGATTGATATACCCTCCAGTTACATGGCTCAGCCCTTTCATTTTAACTTTCTGTTTTTAAAAAACGGCAATTTGCTTTTCAATTTAATTCTTGATCCTATTGTTAAAATATAACTTTTAAAAAGTAAACTCAGGGCTTCCCTGGTGGCGCAGTGGTTGAGAGTCCACCTGCCGATGCAGGGGACACAGGTTCTTGCCCCGGTCCGGGAAGATCCTACATGCCGCGGAGTGGCTGGGCCCATGAGCCATGGCCGCTGGGCCTGCGCATCCGGAGCCTGTGCTCCGCAATGGGAGAGGCCACAACAGTAAGAGGCCCGCGTACGGCAAAAAAAAAAAAAGGAAAATCATGATTGCCAGGCAAATAAAGAATGAACATGTGGAATCTTTTATTTTTCACTTAACTCATTCATTAATGACACAAAGAGTAAGATGTTATGACCAATTAGGAGAGCACTTTAAAAAAATAGGTGTATATAGACCATTTAACAAAGAAATATTAGGTTAGGTTAATTGAGTTATTTTTTTTTAATTATAGATAAATGTCCAAAATACCATACATTTTGGAGTTACCTGTTTCAGAAAAAAAAAAAAAACATTTGCACCTCTATCAGACAAAAGTAATTAATGTTAACAAGTAACTTTACCAAGTTTGAGACCTTTAATCACTAGTTAGTAATATGCCGAACTGAATATATTCCTGTAGATAATCCTTGAGTGGCCTTTGCCCCTGAATGACACTGAAATGCCGTGCCACCACCTTTGTGCATTGTGTCCAAGTTTTTGGTGATCTTTCTGATACTTCGGGCTTCTATCATTTGTTTTCCTTACTTTACCATCTATCCTCCAGCCTCTGAGGGGTTTAGATTCCCTGGGCAAATCCATTATTCTGTCAGCTCTTCTTAGGTTGTGAAGTGTGCCCTGATTTGAAAGTGAGAAAGATTGCCTGATGCTGACCATTAAAGTATGGGAATAAATGCAACCTTGGACAAAATTTAACCTTTACGTGATGAGAGAAGACCCTGCTGTTATCTGTGAATATTTATCTCTAAAATATTAATCACAGCTTGGCTTAAACATGCAAAGTAACAGCTACGTGAAGTTGTTTTTATGCCTTTGCCTTTACAGAAGTAGTATAATCAAGACAGGTTAATTATTTTTGTATTTTATCTTAAAATACTGGGCCACTCTCTGACCTTGAGTGGGGAAACTGGTATAGATGATCAAATTCCTTTGTAAATCCAAGATTCTCTAATGTCATAATTTCGAAAACATGGTTATTTCCATAAAAGTCAAAGATGGGTTTGACTTCTTCCAATGGAAGATATTTTAATCTAGTATACATCTTTTGTTAAAATATTAGAGATGAATCATAACTTCATTTCCTTTTTATTTTTCCCTCCTCAATAATGTTCTTTTTCTTCCTAATGTTTTCCCGACAACCTCAACTTCTAGAACATTCCTTCTACCAAATCCAGTCTACTGGAAAGAAATTAGTATCTTTAGAGTGTTTACTCTGTGTCTCACTGAGATAACTAAAAATTTTTTTCTCATTGTTTCATTAGCACTGTTCCTTTCTCCAAATCTAGTACGACAAAAGAAAAGAAGGTGTTAGGTAATAATAAAAAGAGAAAATTTTCAGTTAATAGGAATAGAGCTTCTAATCCATGAGCTAAGTATGATTTATGTTGTTCTATGTCATCGGGCATTATCTGGGCTAGCCCCTTCATTTTATAGAAGCAAAATTAGAGATAGCTCCAGAGAGATGATAGGACTTTTGCCAAGGTCACACAATCAAGGTCGTGTCTAGGACTAGGTGTTGCCTCTTAGTATATACATTATTACGCATTTAGGAAATTAGCCTACAGAATGATACATCTTAGGTATATTTTCAGTAATCCCAGAGAAGTGTGCTACATTTTATTTTCTTGAAAGAACAAGGAGATGCACTCTTCCTAGTTAATGTGCATATATGGGGATATAAATTTTGGAAACCACTGAGCATGCTAACACACTCTGATTGGTTTGATAAAGGAAAAAGCAAATACCAGAGGCACGTGTTGAGTGATGGTTTTTGTCTTTGAGTGTAAGATGAAGCTCCCAATAGATCTCTAATTACCATCCCCAGTTTCTCACCAAGAATTCCTTCTGCTCATGACTGCACAGGTCTTAAATGCTATATTTAATCTTTATTTGTGTGCACCCAGAGCTGACTTCATGGACTTTTATTGCTTTTGCCCGAGAGGCATGTGTTCATGGTCAAAACAGACAGCTGTCATTTTTTTAAATCAACTTTACTGAGGTATGATTTCCATACAATGAAACATGCTCCTTTTAAATGTATGGTTCAGTGAATTTTGAGAAACATTTACAACCACGTAACCACCACCGCAATCAAAATACAGAAAAATTCCATCGACCCACAAAGTTCTGTACAGCCATCAATTTTGATTTTCATAGAATGCTTGCTTAGACACTTGGCCTATTGCCTGCCTGAGACGGTGCAGTTAAGCCAGCCTCGCAGACATCGAGGATCTTTTAAAATAGAGCACAGGTGTGAATGTGACACAATGGACCTTGGGTCCTATTTTAAATGACTGAATCATTGCATCAAATATTATATTTTGCCCCCGGCAGTGGTTCTTATTTGAGGTATGCCTTCTCACACACACACATCTAATTCTGTGATGCTGTATTTGAAAGAGGAGGAAATGCCTTCCCACATCCTTCTAACCATGAGTTTCTGCCCGAAGGCTAAAGAGCTTGTGCATATCACTAGTTATTAAAATGGATCGTCCCTTTTTAGAAGATAACGATGGTTGAGTTTATCTTATGGTGTCAAGACCTCATGTCATGGTGTGACAGATGCAATCGTTTTATAGGTGTAGGCTTGCAAAGCAAGTATGGCGAGTTTGTTTACTTACAAATCATCGTACCAGAAACTAAATTACTCTTCCGCTAGGCCAATAGTGAAGTTTGAGTCATGGTCTCAAAGACTAAAGAAACAGGCTTGTATTGATGAAGCTAATTAAAGGACAAAGACCATTATAATTCTATAAAAATAAAGCAGCTGGGCTTCCCTGGTGGTGCAGTGGTTGAGAGTCCGCCTGCCGATGCAGGAGACGCGGGTTCGTGCCCCGGTCCGGGAAGATCCCACGTGCCGCGGAGCGGCTGGACCCGTGAGCCATGGCCGCTGAGCCTACGTGTCCAGAGCCTGTGCTCCGCAACGGGAGAGGCCACCACAGTGAGATGCCCGCGTACCGCAAAAAAAAAAAAAAAAAAAAAAAAAAGCAGGTAGTTATTCCTATTAAATAACTGTATCACAAATCTTTTTTTTAATGTCATTTTCTTTCAGACACCTTTGCCTCGGTTCCTAGAAAATAAAACTAAAATATTAAAAATAAATACAAACAGTAACCCAAGGAAAAATAATCTTCAGTGATATCATTCTGTTGATGATTGAATAACCTCCACTCATTCTTACTCCCAAACTCCATTCATTTCTGCTTCCTTTCATTTCTTGTTCATTGAAAATGACTTCATTTTCTAAAATGAGGAAGGAGCAGAACATAAAGTCAGATAACTAGATCTATTACCGTCAGATAAAAAGCTGTTTCACGTTGAGTGATCAGTGGTCTGAGGCCTCTATGAGTTGTTGCGACCTATACACAACGTTGTGCGCCCTTTAAAGGTTTCGCACTAAATTTAAAATGAACTTGGAATGAATGGAATACAATTTTAAAAGCAGATAGGTACTAGGTGCTTCTACAAATACTTTGACATGGAGAAAAGCAACTTTGGGTCAAATTATGTAGGTCCAGTGTTGGATTTGACTCAGGCACCCTTCCTTTGAAGGGTGGAAATTGAAGTTTAGAGTAAAGCCTGTCCCCCATTGGAGAGGGAGTCACCCTGCTTCTGAAGGACACCTCTGAGCACGCTGCCATTCTTGGAAGCTGGCACCCGTGAACAATTGGCACTTTTTTTTTTTTTGCGGTACGCGGGCCTCTCACTGTTGCGGCCTCTCCCGTTGCGGAGCACAGGCTCCGGGCACGCAGGCTCAGCGGCCATGGCTCACGGGCCCAGCCGCTCCGCGGCATGTGGGATCTTCCCGGACCAGGGCACGAACCCGTGTCCCCTGCATCGGCAGGAAGACTCTCAACCACTGCGCCACCAGGGAAGCCCCACTTGGCACTTTTAACACCACGCTGTAGGTTCATCCAGGCCTTCCTCCCTTTCGCAAAGATCATTCACCGGTGATCAGTCTTCCTACCTTCCATTTTACCCTTAAAATAACCCGTCAGCCTGGGCCTTTCTCTCCCAACTTGTGTCCTAATGCGTTTCCCTCTCACCACTTTCTAGAAATCTGTCTGTTGTGCAGTTTTATACGCTGGGTGAGCACATATGGTTTGGAGCTAAATAGTTAGGGGATAACATCCTAACTCCAGCAGTCAACAGGTCACCTAACCATTCTAGACCATCCCATCACATAACCATCACTTAACCATTCTTAACCATGACTTTCCTTATCTGTGAAATGGAGATAATGATGTACCTTAAAGGAAGGTCGAGAGACTAAATGGCAATATGTTTTTTAAAGTGTGTAGCCCAGGGCCTGGTGTCTGGGATGCAGGTAATACATGCCAGCTGTTGGTATCACTCTGTAATTATCTTACTTGCACTGTTAGCACATCACTACCTAGTATATATATTGCCAGCTATTTAGTATACTTTTTGAGAGGACATAAATGACAGTTGTGAATATTAAGATGGGATTATCTTTTCCTGTCCATGTGCTTATTGCAAGGAGATAGGGAACAAATAACTATGCTGGGGATTTTTCTTATTTATAAGATCTATTGTAAAATCACCACTTGCAACTTTTTAGATCTCTCTGTTGCCTGTTTAATATATCTCTGTTAAAGTTGAAAAGGGTTTTCTATCCACTGTTAATGTCAATTGGATAACATTTTGTTGAGTGTTTTTTTTCTGATTCTTCTTTGATGCTAGCTGGGATTGAAGAAATGACATTGACCTTATTCTCCTAAAGACATATTTTAGTAATAAAAAAATCCACTTTAATTCCCACTTTTCACACTCCTCCAAACTTTGGAGAGTAAGCCATTGATAAATTTAATAATGAAGATTTTAATTTAAACCAGAGGTTAGGATTTGGAGGTGAGGGTGGAAATTAAGAGCTAAATCAAGGCATATAGGGCCTTCGCACAGGGTCCTTAATCCATAATAAAGTAGCAAATCCCTAATAAAGTGAAAAGTCCCTCTTGCAAAGATGACCATCAGTGAAGAATTTGTTTCTCCCTCTGGATTTTTGTTCCCCTTTCTTTCCTCATATTAAGAAAATTAAAAGTTACTTTAAAAAAGAGAATAGGAGAAAGTGGTTTATTTGTAGCCTTTGAAATCATGCCGACCTGGTTGTAAGAGTTCTGTGACCTTGGACATATCCTCTTGATTTTATCATCTACAAGTGGAATAGATAACAGGACTATACTGAGAATTAAATGGGATAACGCAGGCAATTTGCTTAGCACAGCACTTGCTACTCAATAAATGTTAGTCTTTAATGGTATGATGTTTATTATCGCCATCCAAGGGCGACACCAAAATTATAGTAGAAAGAGATCTAGGAGAGAGAGAGAGAGAGATCCAGATCTAAGCGTCATTGTGGCCCCTTACAAGATCAAGAAAGAAGTTGTCTTTAAGGAGTTGTCTTGTAGGAAAATATTGCTCCTTATGGCTGAGCAAGTATTTTTGCCAATAGGGGAGGTTTGGTCCATGCATAATGCAGATATACAACACACAGTGTGGGGAGAGAGGAGACCAGAGGGCAGAGAAAAAAATTTCATGTTTAACTTTTTTCTTGTCTTGCCATAAAACGTGAATTTTATTTCACAGTATATATGTACCTAAATATATCAACCACAGTGACCCTACCCTAATACTACTGTTTTTATTTTCTCAGTTTACTTTCTTGACTTAGTTCCATATTATGGTTCATCTTGAGTGACTCATCAGTTCTTATTATTTTTCTATCTATTGTTTTGTAATTTTCCCTTTAGAGCTAAATGAGCACTTATAACGTATGCATATTACCCACTTTCTTGATATATTTAAATGGATGTTTTTCTAATATCTCTTCCTTTTTCTTTTAGTGTGTTCATAAACTAGGGTATGTCATCATCAACATCATCACCATGAAGCAGCCTAATATTCTCTACCATTCTTCCATAAATCTAATAACTATCTCATTTTATTTTCTGTTTGTTTTTATTTTCCATAATTTGCTTTGTCTTTCTTATTTGATTCTGTCGTCGTTCTAGAGTGACATTTGCTAAATAGTGTCAGGCATGGGCCCAGTTATTTTCCCCTGGTCACCAACATCCAGTGTTTTCCTTGTTTCCTTTTTGTCAAAGCATAGGAAATATATCTTGCGGTTCTTTCAGTTGGCATTTCTTTGTTGGTTAGGTTGAACGTTTTCTCATTAGCAATGTGTATTTCTTGTTTTGTAAATAGACCTGTTCAGACCCCTAGTGCAATTTTTCAAATGTTATACCTGACCAGAGGGCTGGGAAAAGAGCCTTCCTTACCAGTAGCCCAACCCTACAAGTTCAGCTGCTTCGCCTGATATCGAGGAGTACATTCTACTTAGAAGAACTTCAGCTGGTCTGTTTTTTCTTTAATATTGTTCAAATTTTACTATATTTTAAACACAACCTTCAAGTTTTTTGATTTTCAATTACGCAAAACCAGTGCCATGGGGGATGGGACGCATCATTTCAATGGGAAATTTGGTTACAGAGGAGTCTAAGTTCACCAAGTTGTATAAAGCAATATACCTTTAGTTACTTGCCTGTTTTACTAGTGAGAAAGCAGAAACCCAGAGAGGTTAAGTTAGTTGTCCAGTGCCATAATCTGATGACTGCTTATTCCCGATCTCCTGGGGCATAATCTAACACAGTGGTTCTCAGCGTGTGGTATATGGACCAATAGCTAAACATCACCAATATATAACTTGTTAGAAATGCAAATTTTTGAGCCTTCACCTCAGAACTACTGAATCACTATGTCTGGGAATGGGGTCCAGCAATCTGGGTTTAACAAGCCCTCCAGATAACTCCTATATGTTCTAAAGTTTGAGAATCATCTATCTAATAGATTCGTTTCCCTTGTGGAAGAGACTATTGATGTATTGCTAATAGAACCTTGACTTTGTTCACTTATCCAAAGGCAAACCAACAGGGAAGGTGAGTGAAATCCTGGGACCTTGTCACTATTTGATATTTCTCAACCTTGTCACTATTGATATTTCGGGCCAGATAATTTTTTGTCGAGACTGGCTGTCCTGTACTTTGTAGGATGCATAACTGCCCTCTATTCACTAGATTCTGGTAACCGCAACCCCCCACCAAGTCAGGACAACGGGAAATGTCGCCAGGTAGTGGCTGTTATCCCCCAGGCGTCAAAACCCCCCTTCTCCTAGTGGGAATCACTGCCCTAGAGGAAGAGTCCTGTCTAGTAAAGTTGGAGATGCACAGGAGTTAGGTCTCCTTTCTTCTTTCTCTTTGGACATTATCTTTTGCATCTGGGATGTTTGGAGTGGTGGCAGCTCCCGCATCATGAACGGAATGCCTGTAAGATCGGAGGGAACTTGTCATAACTGAGCTTCCATCAGGCCCCCTGTTATTTGTTAAAATCACCTATTGTTTTTGCAGTCGTTAGTTGGTTTGTGTTACTTGGCGCTAAAGCATCCTAACTGATGTATGTGCTATGATTGGAGATAGTGCAATTACAAATTCTTAACTATGCAGAAAAGGTTATCTGGGAGTAGTTTATGTATGAACATTTTATGTGTTTATGGACGAAGTTTGTCTTCCAATAGCAATGAAAATGAAACGCTCCAGAAATCACATTCAGATATCTATATTAGGAAAATTCCATTACAATGTGCTATTTTAGTAGAGAGGAGTGCCGTTAGGCTAGATCTCAGGGGGGTTTTATTAGCGACTATGTGCCCAGGTGTCTTTGCTGTTCAGTGATAATGAATCATTTTGTGAGATTGAACATCACTGAAATTTATCCCTTTATTGCTCATTGTTCCTTTTTTTAGTTTTAAAATAATTGGTCTCAAAAGTAATACTTAACTTCTAGAGGAATGGAAAGTTGTACTTTGTTGTTGTTTTTTTTTTTTTTGCGGTACGCGGGCCTCTCACTGTTGTGGCCTCTCCCGTTGATTTAACTCTCAGATCTAGTTAAACTAACGTGATGGCCACAGATGAAGTTGTAGACACATAATTCCAGATCAAGAATCTCTGCTTGATGTCCATGGCTCCTCCTGCTTGGTGACTATCCTACCTCAATATTCTGAAATCTAGGAAATAAGTTATAAAGTTAGCTACAACCAGCACATCCTGTATACAACATAAGGGGGAGGCTGGTAGCAAAAGGGTAATTAACTAGCATAAGTAAACAAATACCTGACACAGTAAGGAGGGAGGAAAATTAGGATAGCTGCTGCAGCCCTGATTTCTGAACATGAAACTATAAATACTCAAAAGAAACACATTAGATCTCCTGGGTTCAATATACATTTTTCTTTCCTAAATGTGGTAAAGCACTCTATTTCCACTTAATAATCAAGATCAGTCACCCAGGCAATGTATCAATCCCTTTTTGCCTGTTTTACAATAGCGTGAGTGGTCTGAAATAACCGTGTGGCAGCCCCAAGAGAACCACCGTTGTAGTCATTGGTCTAAGCATCCTTATTCAGGTATTTAAAACCTCTAAACTGGCAAAGCCCAAAGTGGCAAGTCTAATCAGTCAGCCTTCGTGGGGCTCTGCCTGTGCCCTTGGATGGGCATTGAAGTAGCTGTTTCGTGACTCCTTACCACGGATTACCAATGCTCTATTCTCTGATGATAACTGGTTCCTCCCTGACTATCACCAACCCAACCATCAGAAAACCAATCCCAGTTTCTTGTTTACTTAAGATTCCGCTGCTTTCAGTGACTGCCAATACTTGTGTACTGGTCAACATTCTTAACTGCAGACAACAGACTCCCCTCTGTCTAGGTTAAACTAACACCATACACAAAAATAAACTCAAAACGGAGCAAAGGCCTAAGTGTAAGGCCAGACACTATAAAACTCTCAGAGGAAAGCGTAGGCAGAACAATCTTTGACATAAATCTAAGCAAGAGCTTTTTGACCCACCTCCTAGAATAATGAGAATAAAAACAAAAATAAACAAACTGCACCCAATTAAACTTAAAAGCTTTTGCACAGCAAAGTAAACCAGAAACAAAACGAAACGATAACCCTCAGAAGGGGAGAAAATGTTTGCAAACGAAGCAAAGGATTAATCTCCAAAATATACAGACAGCTCAATATCAAAAAACCAAACAACCCAATCAAAAAATGGGCAGAAGACCTAAATAGACATTTCTCCAAAGAAGACATACAGATGGCCAAGAGGCACATGAAAAGATGCTCAACATCACTAATTATTAGAGAAATGCAAATCAAAACTACAATGAGGTATCACCTCCACAGGTCAGAATGGCCATCATCAAAATATCTACAAACAATAAATGCTGGAGAGGGTGTGGAGAAAAGGGAACCCTCTTGCATTGTAGGTGGGAATGTAAATTGATACAGCCTCTGTGGAGAACAGTGTGGAGTTTCCTTAAAAAAACTAAAAATAGAACCTCCATATGAGCGAGCAATCCCACTACTGGGCATATACCCAGAAAAAAACATAATTCAAAAAGACACATGCACCCCAATGTTCATTGTAGCACTATTCACAATAGCCAGGAAAAGGAAGCAACCTAAATGCCTATCGACAGACGAACGGATAAAGAAGATGTGGCACATATATACAATGGAATATTACTCAGCCATAAAAGGGAACAAAATTGGGTCATTTGTAGAGATGTGGATGGACCTAGAGTCTGTCATACAGAGTGAAATAAGTCAGAAAGAGAAAAACAAATATCATATATTAATTCATGTATGTGAAATCTAGAAAAATGGTATAGATGATCTTATCGGCAAAGCAGAAATAGAGACACAGATGTAGAGCACAAACACATGGACACCATGGGGGAAAGGGGAGGGTGGGATGAATTGGGAGTTGGAGATTGACATATATACAGTATTGATACTATGTTTAAAAGAGATAACTAATGAGAACCTATGCTATAGCATAAGGAACTGTACTCAGTGCTCTGCGGGGACCTAAACGGGAAGGAAATCCAAAAAAGAGGGGATGTATGTATACGTATCGCTGATTCACTTTGCTGTACAGCAGAAACTAACACAACGTTGTAAGGCAACTATACTCCAGTAAAAAATTCTCTAAAAATTCAAAAGAAGAATGCATTGGAGAAATAAAAGAAACAGACTCTAGGGTGAGTGTCAAGAACATTTTCCTATTTCATGTCACACACCTCCCCCAACCTCACCACTCCCCAGAAGGAGCTGCTGCCTCTGTGAAAATCATGCCTTATTGATCGCATCAGAAAACTACCACACAGTTGCTGGCTCTAAAACCACTCAACCTCTACCCTAATCAGGGGGCTCCCAAAGGGCAGCTGCTTCCATAGCCCTTGGTTCCAAAGACATGCTGCCTGTTCATATCTCAGTTTAAAATCACAGTCTCCCATGTATGACATCTGATTGTAGAACCCAACTCACATGTATGTGTCTTAGTATTGGGGGAGGCTGTGAAAAATAGATTTTTTTTTTTCTTTCTGCTTTGGGAAGATGTCATCTACACTGTGAGGGTTATCAAATTATGGTGTTTGGGGACAGCCGTGAGTGACATATATCTCAGCAGCAGTGCTTACCAAAGATTGGCTATTGCCCACTCCAACTCCACATGTTTGTAGAAGAAACCATTCAGGGGCTGGGATTGCAGGTTTCCCTAGCTTCCCTTTTCCCGGTTTCCTTCAATATTCTTTCTAGTAGATGCAAAGTGTCACAAAATTTCTTTTATCGACATGGGAACAGAGATAACTCAGAACCATGAATGATTCCCAGTGTTAAAGAGAGGAATCCCCTTCTCATGTCCCCAATTTAATTTTAATATGGTCCAAATAACTATTTCGCTTGCTAATGTAATTGTCATTGACGATATTACATAAGTTTCCGATGACATAATTTTTAATTTTAGAAATTCTACATATTGGACATTAGTTTGAATGCAGTGTAAACCAGGCTTCTAGAAAACATCACAGACATATTTTCATTTCTCTGCCATAACCTAAGATCTTAACACCCCTTGACTCTGTCTGCTTATTTCCATCTTGCAATCTCTGGCGTTCACTTCCTTCTTACCCTTTGTTTGTTTGATTTTCCTAAAGATGACCAAGCTGAACTCCCTGAACTTGGTTTCACTCCCTGTTGTAATCTGTCCCTCACACCACCACTACACTTCTCTTTTTCCACATGGAAGTCTGTCCCTCACTCCCTTTTTAAAAACACTTCAGGGCTTCCCTGGTGGCGCAGTGGTTGAGAGTCCGCCTGCCGATGCAGGGGACACGGGTTCGTGCCCCGGTCCGGGAAGATCCCACATGTCGCGGAGCGGCTGGGCCCGTGGGCGATGGCCGCTGAGCCTGTGCGTCCAGAGCCTGTGCTCTGCAACGGGAGAGGTCACAGCAGTGAGAGGCCGCGTACCGCAAAAAAAAAAAAAACCAAAACAACACTTCAGTGTTGCAACTACCAAGAAAGTATCTTCCAGTTATGTCACGGGAATCTTGTGGCTCCACGTTCAGATCCCCATCTTCCTATAAATCCTTAGCTCTTACAAGTTACCAAGGAAGGGACTTCTCTAATCAATCAAACAGAAATACTTAATTTTCCCTATATTCTCAACTATTGTATGAATCCGGGTCTTTGAACGTGTTATTTGCTCTCTTCGTCTGGAATGTCCTACCTTCCAAACCACGTATCCATTGAGAAGTCTTCCCTGGTCTACCTGCCCGGATAACTCACTTCCTCTCTGGGGGCTCTGCTCCACTCTGCTTTTGCCACCATAATAAGTGTGCTCACTTCACTGGGTTTTGTTAGGGGGCGCTTTTCACTGTTTATACACATCTGTGTCACCCCTTTAAATTGAGCTCCTAGAGAGAGGCTGCCTCATATATTGAATCTCCAGAGGGGGGCATGATGCCTGGCATATATTTTTAAGCTTCGCTATTTTTTGTTAAATGAATA
Source organism: Neophocaena asiaeorientalis asiaeorientalis (assembly GCF_003031525.2). Lineage (NCBI taxonomy): Eukaryota > Metazoa > Chordata > Mammalia > Artiodactyla > Phocoenidae > Neophocaena > Neophocaena asiaeorientalis. The sequence continues at coordinate 3,623,114 of NW_020172982.1, read as the reverse complement.
AACAGAGGAACCGTTTATGGTTACACGCTCACCTGATACTTACCGTTCCAAGATTTAAACTCAGAGAGTTTGAAACTGTAGCTGATCGTTGCTTAAACAAGCTTAGTGGTTTAAAATGACGACTTCGAAAGATTTGTGGATGCTAAATTAGCCACTGGAGGGAGCCCATATACCATAGATTTAGAGAATTATTATCATTTACAAGCTGTATTATTTGAAAATAATTATAAAGTAGACCTTTACATTTAAAATAAAATGAGTTTGGCAGTTCTAAAGTAATAACTAAACTACTCTGTAATCCTAAAAGAAATCCGATAAACCTCTGAGTCTGTTTTTACCACAAAGACAAGTTATGTTATAGAAAAGGGAGAGAACAAATGGGAAAAAAATAGGAAATCCAAAAATCATGGGCTTGAAACATTGGTCCAAAATTTTTCTTTGCATTTATAACAGCATAATCTTTCAACTTTTTATTTTAAAAGCATGTTTTCCAAGCCATGATATTAGTTGAAGAGACCAATTACGACATACTAGTTCTTAAGTCATTATTAATGATATTTGGAATGCTTCATTATTAACTTAGAGGCCTGAATTTTTTCATTTTAATTAGTATGGATATAAAGCTGTGTCTGTCTTGTTATATTGTTCAAGGGGAAATAAATCAGAAATTATCTAGATTAAGGCAATTTTAAAATATGATTTGATATACACAAATATGCAAGTTCAAAAATGTTAGAGGTTTTAAGAAATGTGAAACACATGTCTAACTGCCTAGAGACACATATATAAATATTCTATCATTGGATCTTTCAGAACTAAGTCCAGAACCAAGTCTAGCTGAAAGTTTCAAATATATTAAAAAGTTGCTTTTGTAAATTATCTAAGGCAGTGATTATCTTTAGATTGATCTACAGCCTGTACAATCAAAATTATTTTCTTTTTGGATGATAAAATTAAAAAAATATATTCTATCTCAGGTGATGTTCTTATCAGAAATCTGCACAGAGTAGAAACTGATGATTGCCTAAACCCAGGTACTAAAATTTATAACAGTGGCTTTGATAAAATGTAGAATGTCTCTTTAATTCTCCAAGTTCTAGAGCCAACAACTGGAATTCTAATTGTTACCAGCTCTCAATATCAAAGTTCTTTTTATAAAGCAACTTTCAACCTTTGGGCCACTACCGAGGCTCTCTCTCTGGGCACATTATAATTTCAGATGGAATTCCCAAGGTAACTAATTTGAATGAGCTCAGTGGAAAAACTTTCAAGGAGGTAAATTATCTGAGGACCCATTCAACATTTAAAGCGTTTTATATTTCACATAAATGCTAAGTTATTTATTGTTTAGCCTTTTAAAATGTTGTTCATGGAGATCCTGACTCAACGGTGTATATTTCATGTGCCAGCTCCCAGACCACAGTCCAGCACAGGAAGACGGGTTGATGACCTGGGTACCAATTAGGACTCAGTTGGCTGGCTGCCATGTGCAAGACACCTTTTTTGTTTGTTGGTATTTTTACCAGTGTTTTAAATTTTGTGCCTGATCTCCCTCGCTTCCATAAGTAAGCAATTCACATTTGGAATGAGGTATCGCTGTGATAAAAGCAGGTGTGGATGAGATACAATGCCAGTCGAATTTGCTCTGTCTCATGTTCAAGGTGGTTCTAAATCTACCAGTATTTTTCCATTTCATCACCTGGAATTATCGCCATCATCTTCAATGAGAAATTTGAGGCTCCCAGAGGTTACTTACTCAATGTCAGACAGGGAGTGTTAGAGCCAGCATTCAGGCTAGGCCTCTTTGCATCTAAATTCCATTCTCTTCTCTGTTCCAGTGTTTTTCAAACTTATGTTTGGAATCTCTTCTAAAAAGCACATTTTACAGGAGACCAAATGTAGATACACACAGTAAAAACATTTTCAAAAAATACTTATCTTTACAACATGTGATTTACTTGGATCCTTTGCATTCGATTCTACTCTCCTTCATTTTGTAAGACATGAAACACTAAATTGATTTCCCGATCCACAAATTGGTCACAAGCCATGGTTAGAAAAACACTGATTTTCACTTCTGGACTTTATCTTGCTGTACAAATAAATAGTTTTTGGAAATTAACTTCAGAGGGTCATGGACCCGTTGAGGTAAAAAAGAGTAGGAAAGTTGATGGAGAAAGTCAGTGTCTTTTAAATTTAATTTAATTTAAATTTAAAATCCATTAAAGACCTATGTTTCATTCCTTTGAATGTAAATAGGACTTGTGGAAGAAAACCAATACATCTTAATCTTGATATTTCTTCACGTGTATTTTGAAAGAAGACATGCTTATATTCACAACAGTTTTACCTAAGTAAATCAGTAAGAATAATAATAGTTTTAAATCTAATGAGAGTAAAGGACAAACAAGTTTATTTGGCGCAGCAATATCGAGTGAAACATAGGAGTGCATTTTGAGAATGATTTTTCTGGATTGCTACATCCTTAGAGATTCCTTGAGGAATTTATTTGGCAACCCTGAGGCAGTCATTTACTGTTGTTTTCCCCCTGAGGTTTCTATGCTGAACCAGCATATCCCTGACACAATAGGTTTTCAAGGGTGTAAATTACAGGGTCTGAGAAATTCAGGCAAGCATCTCTCTTACACTCTAAAAACTTAGCTTCTTCCATTTCCATTTTTAAAATAAAGTACCATCCTATGTGTTTTAATTTCCACTACGTTTAGTCATGTTTTCATTCACAATGCCTCCTACCCCATGAAACAGGTATTGGTACTTAATTTTTAAAGTAAATTTTAGTCGCCCTTGAAATGAGTAGATACCGTATATGCTACAGTTGAATTAAAATGGATGTTTTGCATGTACACATGGAGACCTATATCGTTGTTGTTGTTGATAGTATTCTTTTGATTTAGTATGTTGTGATCAGCTTAGATCTCTATTTCAAAAGGCTATTAAGCTGACAGAGTGGACCTTTGCTAAATCACATCTGTGACAGATAATCCTTCTATGCATTGCTGAATTTGGGGAATTAGTATCGATTTAAAGTTAACAAAAACTTACTGTGTCTTCAGAATTTTAGCACATATACCATTTTGTAGTACTGATAGTAGAATACAACCTTGTTAATTTGTATCTCGGATAATTAGGAAATTTCAAGGCCTCTCAACTTTATTTCAAACTGATTCAGCCACTTGGTAGAACATTAGCTGGATATTTGCTGTTGCTGTGAAGTCATAGAATTCATTTCTTCAGTGAACATTTATGTTTCCTGTGTGTTAGGCTCTCTTCTAAGCACTAGATACATACAGGTGAAACAGACAAAACCCATGCTTGTATCATTTACCTTCTAGTTAAAAGGAAAGATAATAAACCACTACATAATACTACATAATAACTACATATGGACTTTCAGGAAAAATAGGGTAAGGGATTGAAACATGAAAGCTGGGGAGGTATTTTAATCAGGATGGTTGGGGAGACCCTTCTGAGGAAAGGACATTTGAACTCAGTCATACCCTTTCTTAGAATTTGTGTTTCAAGGTCTCAAATGGATTTTTCTCTTCCTTCCCTACCCATGTCTCCAATTCACTGCCCTGTGCTTTTTTTGCAGGAGAGTTAGAATACCATACACTTAATACTGGCAAAGGGCCTTACCCTTAGACATTCCTAATTGATTTCCATTTAATGTTTATCATTACCTATGAACAGTGTTGAAGAACTTTCTCCAGAAACAGCCTAAGATGATAAGATTAAATAAGAGAACACTAATTTTCTGTTTTATCTGCATATTGGCCTCATTGAAGCATAATTTTTATTCTTTGAAGACAATTTTTTTGTTTTGGAAAGGACTTTTTTTTGACTTATGAGCATATCTTGATAGATCATTCTGTGTTTGGTTATTTTTGGTTTTGTTTTTAATAGAAGGTGTTATAAGTACCATTTAAATCATGTTTTTTCTACCACCTTGACAAATACAGCTAATGCGATTCGTGGTCAGCAGTAAGTGGAGATATTTATTAATAATTATTAGAGAATGAGGGAAGAGACATATCAAGTCAATCAATGTTGTGAACTGGTTACTCACTGAGGACTCCCTGAGGCAGCTGTGGTAGATGGACCCTAATGTGACCTCCAACAATTCTTTTCTCCTGGTGTCCTCACCTTTGTGTAAGTCCTTCCACTGGAGTGTGAATAGGACCTGTGACTTTCTCCTAACCGTAGAATGTGACTGAATGAGCTGTCACTTCTGGAGTATGTTACGTTCTCTAAGACTCCATCATAGCAGAATGGAGCTAGAGATTCTCCTTATGGGCTTAACGATGTAAGTAGTCATGTTGACGAGGGCCATGTGGTTAAAGAGCTCTGGGTGGTCTCTGGACCTGTGGGAGGCTAGGGCCCTAAGCCATGCAGCCTCAAGGAAATGAATTCTGCAAACAGCCTGCTTGAGCTTGGAAGTGGCTTCTTTCCCAGTTGAGCCCCAGATGAGAATGCATCCCAGCCAACATCTTGATCACAGCCTTGTGAGACCCTGAACAGAAGACTCAGTAAGCATGCCTGGGCTCTGGACCCATGGAAACAATGAGGTGATAAACATGTGTTGTTTCAAGCAGCTAAGGCTTTGGTAATTTGTTACAAGAGAAACAAACTAATAAAAAACATACTGAACTCCTTCCTATCCTTTTACCCGAATCACCCACCAAACTTCCAAATCTGAAAAATGATGGTGAGGATGACGACGATGATGAGAATCTTAACACTGAAAACAGACCAGGGCTTCCCTCATGGCGCAGTGGTTGAGAGTCCGCCTGCCGATGCAGGGTACACGGGTTCGTGCCCCGGTCCGGGAAGATCCCACATGGTGCAGAGCGGATGGGCCCGCGAGCCATGGCCACTGGGCCTTCGCGTCCGGAGCCTGTGCTCCACAACGGGAGAGGCCACAGCGGTGAGAGGCCTGCATACTGCAAATAAATATATATTAAAAAAAATAAAAAAAACAAAAAAAGAGCAATAATAAAAATATCTACTATTAATTGAGTACCTACTGTGTGCCAAGGAGTATAACAGATCAATGCTTTCCTCTATTATTTTATCTATTTTTCATAAACATTTGTAAAGGAAGTATTAGTTTAACCATCTTCCAAACCAGGGAAACCTAACGTTTTAGAAAGTCTGCAAAGTGGCTGCATAGTAAGTGTCAGAGACAAAATTCACACCTATATCTGTCCAACTGCAAGTTGGTTTGCAGCTCTGTTCTGCTGCTTCAAAAACTCACTTTGTATCTTCCCCCTCTCAAACACTTAAGTGCTGCTGGGGACAAAAAGTAAACACAAAAACAAAATCACACAAACAGTATGGTTTGAGGCCACTGCAAGGTCACGGTTTCTCTTCTCTTTTGGCCTCTGGATACCAAGAGTCAATCTTTATTTTGCTTTCCCTTTCCCACTACTCCTCCCATCAGCAACTTTCCTGCTGCTCCCTCCCCTTGAAAACTTGAGCCACCCGCCCCCGTCCCACCCCCGCACTGCCACCAACTTCACTCTCCCTCTTATCCTCAAAGATTACAGCAATTGATGTTTCCTTAGACTCGCTTGTGCCCCTCACCCCTTTTCTTATGCCCACCTGAGCCCACCACCATTCTTTCTTTCCTACTTCTTTCTAATCTTAAAGACTTTTTTCCTACTTTGAGGCCTATCTATGAACTTAAAATCCTTTCCTTTCTGCTACACATCAATTATTCCTTCTCTTGCGTATACTGAAATGGAGCAGGACCCTATGGCCCTTGCCCGCCATGTCCTCCTCCGCCTGCCTTTTGTCTTTGTAGAAACTTTAGCCAAAGAATAAGTTTAATCAGAGAAGTGAGAAAATGCAGAAACAAAGGAAAACAGTCCAACAAAACTAAATAATAATAGTTTAGTCATTAAGCAGAGTCAAGGACCTTTAGTTCCTCCTCAAGGGCTAGAGATAATATTCTGAGCTGTGTCCTGTGAGCTGTCTTGTAGATACTAAAACCCCCATCAGGTGGAAGACATTAACGACACGATGACCAGGCTGTAGCCATGACATAAGCTGCCACAATTCCGAGAAATGGCCTCAAGGAAATGGGAAGAAACCAGCCCTGGAACTAAAGATTAATTGTACTTAAAACAATCAAGATGATGCTGGTCAGACAACCTCATGATAAATTTCAAGATGACTATCAGAGGTGACTGTGCTGTTTCTGCATGTAGCCCCCTCCCTCTGTCTATAAAAGATCTTACGCCCTGATTGTCAGGGGAGGGGGAGAAGGCCTTTGGACAGGAGTCCACCCTCCCCCCGGTTGCTGGCCTCCAAAATAAAGCAAACTTTCCTTTCCACCAACCTTGCCTCTTTATTGGCTTTTGAGCGGCGAGCAGCTGGACCCCACTTTCGGTTATAATATAATCTGTATATTCAAAAATTAGGTCTCACCAGGTATTATGGGTTGACTGTGTCCCCTTACCCCCCCAAAAAATACATCAGCGTTCTAACCCCCAGCACATCAGAATGTGACCTTATTTGGAGATACTTCTTTAAAGAGGTAATCAAGTTAAATGAAGTCATTAGGGTGGACCCTAATCCAACATGACTCATGTCTTCATTAAAAAGGAGGAAAACAAACTTACATTACCAAAGAGGAAAGGGGGATGATAATATGCACACTACTGTATATAAAATAGATAACCAACAAGGACCTACTGTATAGCACAGGGAATTACACTCTATATCTTGTAATATATATATAAAACGGAATCACTTTGCTGTACACCTGAAACTAATGCAACATTGTAAATCAACTATATTTCAATAAAAAATTTTTTTGAAACACACAAAAATCCCCAAAAACAAAAACCAAAAAAGGGGGTGGGGAGAATTCAGACACAATCACACACACACACACAGTTGCCACATGAAGACTTATGCTACCACACACCCCGGTACCCCCAGAAGAGCTAAGAGAGAGGCCTGGAGCAGATCCTTCCCTGGTGTCCTCCGAGGACACCTTGATCACAGACTTCTAGCCTCCAGAAATGTGAGATGATAAACTTCTGTCGTTTTAGCCACTCAGTTTGTGGTCTTTGTTATGGCAGCCCTAGGAACTGAACACGCAGGGTGACATGAGAAAAAAAAAAATCTTCATTCTTTGCCCCACCCCCGATATCAGAGGGGCTGTAGGTGTTTCAGACATTCTGCTTGGTTCCTCAGCTACTTGCTTCTCTGTAGGCTACTTTCAGTGTCAGATGCTTGTCTACTGGGTCCCCACAGTTGCTCTTCTCAAGGTCTCTGAGAAGTGTCCTTCCTGTGTCTCTCACCCGATATCAAGGGCACTCATACTATCTACTCTATCTCATCTGTTTCCTAAGTTACTCTGCGCGTCCAGCCTCTTTTACTGGCGTGGAAGGAAAAGAGTAGAGTAGAGTCATTTTTCCGATGCCATCCTGCAAGTCCCTTTTGAACAGGTATTTGGCTGGAGATGGGAGGTCAGGTAGGAGCCGCAGACCTGGCCCTCTGCCACTGCCTTGGTACCCCAGCTTAGGGGAACTGGCATCTCACTTTGGGAAAATTCTCTCCCCTATTATTTTGCTGTCAATTTGAGGTCTTAGATGATATTGAAAACAAGTCCAGCTTTAATAACCTGTTACCATTTATCTTCAACTTCCGTCACCTTACCTACCTGCCCTTGCATGTTATATCGTTTTCCATTTCAGCCAACTGTCCTGAAAAAAGTAGCTAGATGTGTTGTTTCCATTGGTCTCCACGTACTTCTCAGTCCTCAGCTCTATCTTCTGTTTCCACAGCAACACTGAAAAGTGTCTTTGAAGAAATTACCGCTAAACTCTTTATTGCTTCATCCAATGTTCAGTTCTCAGTACTGACCACCCTGTGGCCTTTTTGAACCTCAGTGAACCACTGTGAACATCCCCTTCCTCCTTAAAACTCTCCCCGTGTTCCCTGCCTTCTTATCTTCTCCTTCCTCTTATCTTTTCCATCTCCTTCCAAAAGCTCCTCTTCCTCTATCCGTCATTAAATGTTTGTCATCCCCAGGTTTCTTCCTTGACACCTTTTTTTTCTCCCTTTCCCTTTACAATCTAACCCAATATAAAAGTTTTTTTCACTAATCACTTCCAAATCTAAAGGTCCACACTAGCTCACTTTCCTCAATTCCAGATCATTATTTTACTACCTAATGAACATTTCTGAAGCTAGGCAATTTCGAACTATTATCCTTGATACAAAAATTTTACAATCTAGACAATGGAGGGAGGATTACCTGGAATGAAAAGCATTGAAGAGAAGATCTCTCCAAAAAAGAGAAGGAGTAATTACTGAGTTTGAATAAAAGGAAAAAATGAAATGGAAGTAAGTTCTTAATCATTTCATCATTTTATTTTAAGAGTAATTTTTTTCATTGTGATGTAATTTTCTTCACGAAATGCCTGTTATTTTATAATGTATTAATATGCTTTCAGTTGAAATATGTCATCCATCTGGAAACATTCGGTTATAATTTTTTAAAAGCAACAATTTAAATCATTTTACCAATTTATTCGTTATGCTTTTTTTCCCCTCTCTTCAATTCTGTATATTGTTGTCAGTGATAAAGGAAAGGGTAGTAGGCATCTTAGAAGTATCTTCTCTATACAGTTGCTATTTAGAAATCATCAGAGCCCAGAACAAGTTTGAACCACTTTGTTAGGTGATTTAAAATTTATAATTTTCCTGTTCCCCTTGCTGAAGGATTGTTATTCATATAACTTATTTTATTTTTGCTTTTATCACAGTTTTGCCCCTAAACAATTTGCAGGAGAGCAAATACCATCTGTGTTGTCATTTTTTGTGTCCCCCACATGCAGCAGCTGTTATAAAAATGTTTCTTAAAAACTAAAACAAAATTCCTTTTTATGTTTATGCCTTATAAAGCATTTATCAATCTGCTCGACTTCTAAGACTAAGGTTTTAGCTGTTGACGTTGTTTTTTGCTCTCCTAAGTTCTCCAGCCACAAGTATTGTCTCTTCATCCCACAAAATCATTTTTTATAAACTATGCCGTTAAACAGCACAGTTATGTTTCCTTGAAGGAGTTCCAAAATGTTAGAATCAATTACTGGTAGTAGATAGCTAAAGGGCACACCCAGCAACAAACTCTCTGATATTTAAGACTAAATCCACAAAAATTAAACATCCTTCATGACATTTCAGTACATGAAATAAACTGCCCCTCCACAGTTGAGAATCTACAGACTGCAGCAACCCAAGTTCAAGTCTTGTTCTCATAAAGGTTTACCCTAAATACAGTTTTTATGTGAGCCCGCCAGAGGCCAGGGACCATTTCTTTCTCACAGTTGTGAGCACACCGGAGCAACTTGAAACATCCATAGAAAAAGAAATCAGTAAATGCCGCTTCCAGAGGGACAGACTTGGAGAGGTGAGGAGGGGAAGGAACCCTTGCCAAGTCTTTTGTAAAAGTCTGGCATGGAATGGGATGACAGACGTTCTAGCCAGGTGGCCCACACATACAAATGAAAGGACATGCTAGAAGAGGACCCATGGGGACGTGGTGCGTCCAATCATGACCGCAGCTCAAGATTCAATTCATACCATTATGTAGGAAGAACTATTAAAAAGTACCTACGCAACCCATTGTTCGATTTGCTTATTCAGGGCCAATGCTAATCATGCATTTGAACTCAGATCTCATCAACCATAAGGTCCTTGCCAAATGTAAACCAGACGGATTTCCATAAATATATATCAGCTGTCCATGTTTCCATTTCTTTGTATAGAGGCATGCTAATTCAATATAGACAAGGAAGCATTCTATGATTTAGCAAGACTAGGCTCAGAATTGTAAACATCGCTGTGGTTTTTCTGAGTCATCGATCACACTTCCACCAGAGGCTCCATTTCTTCAGAAAGGATAAAGGCCAGAGCTAGTTACAGGGACATCGTGAGAGAGGGTGATGCTCAGAGAGGAGGGTGAAAGGATGTCAGATGCAGGCAGCTCACCTCAAAAGGTTGCTGACTTCTGCATAAAGGTTCTCCCTTCTCTCCTCCAAGCATCAATCCCACCCAGACCCAGATCCTATATCCATAGTCATGGTGCAATGAACTGAGTGCGGCCCCATCTGTACCATGACCCCTAGAAGGGAGGAACTTCATCCATCCGCCAGCTGTATGTTTGAAGTAGAAGTAGGAAGCTGAACAGCGTGATGAAACAGGCGGACAACCCAAGGATATGGGTGTCATTCAGTGTGTGCCGGTTGATGTTTAAACGGCACTTCAAGGAAAAAAACCACAAAAACATGTATGTATGTATGTGACGGTTAATCTTATGTGTCATCTTGTCTGGGCCGCGGCAGCCAGATAGTTGGTTAAGATTATTCTGGATATTTCTATGAAGATTTTTTTGGATGAGATGATCGTTTAAATCAGTGGCCTTTGAGTAAAGCAGATCACCTTCTGTAATGTGGGAAGGACTCATCCAATCAGTTGAAGGCCTTAACAGGAACAAAGTCGGACATTCCCAAGCTAGGAGAAATTCTGCCAGGCTGCTTCTTTTGGACTCTTCCCTGGATCTCCAGACTGCCCACCTACCGTGTAGACTTTGGGCTTACCAAGCCTCCACAATCATGTGAACTAATTCTTTAAAATCTCTCTCTCTCTCTCGTCTATCAGTCAATAATCAAAGATACCCATCCTTGATTTGTAGTGTTTGCTGATGTCCACAGTGTATGTTTCCCACCATGGTTGATTTCAAGCTACCAACATGTTGTGGCTGGCCCTGAAGTTGGAACGAGATGCACAGGGCCACACCATTGCATAGTATTTCCACTATGCAGACAACAATACACATCAACAACCTCAAGAGAATAGACACTAGTAAAATGTAGTAAAATAATGAAGAACTGATGAGTTCCAACCATTTATTACCTTTGTTTTCAATATCATTTAATTGAAGCATCTGTAATATATATTTTTTAATATTGGCTATGTTGACTAACTGGAATGCAAAAGTTCCTGAAAATTTTAAACATTAGCTCTTGTGAACCAGTACAAGCTGGCTCCAAAACACCACAAGCCAGGATCAAGATCCAGCTTAATAACGGGGTTAAGGCCGTGAAACTCTTCCAGGGGATAACTATGGGTTAGGAACAGAGATACGAACTGAAGACATTAGAAGGGAAACTCTGCAACAGCAATAAAGGAATTTTTTTGCTTTGGCAAAGCTACTTTCAGAGTCGTCTACTGATTTTCAAGGCACACTGTACCAAATACCTGATAGTTTCAGTTTAGAAACATTCTGGGTTGAGAAGGATTTTCTAATTTGACCAGGGAATAAAATTATCCTATAAAGCACTACTTCTATGGAAAATAAATCTCAGGGTCCAAACAACCAACTTCAAAAGGTCGTTTTTAGAACACTGTGTTCATAACTTATAGCCTGCCTGTACATATACAAAGGACAGGGTCAGTTTTGCATGGGTAAATTGTATTTTTCCCAAATAATATGAAATAGAATTCACAGTGATAGTTGTACTAAGTGTTTAATTTAGTAATCTTAATTTTTTTCTTGCAAAACAGTAGCGAGCAATCAGGTAACCAACCCTCAGTTTTCCTTACCCCTCTGTGGACCCCCTGCATCATGACTGTGTGTCTTGTGTTACACACCAACACTGAAAGTCTTAGCGTCACCCATTGACATGCACTAAGGATACCATAAAATCATGCATGAATTGATTCCCTTTGAAAGACAAGAAATTTGACTTCGTAGCTATGATTTCCTGCTGAGGATTGGGAAATGGATGAGATGGCATAGCACGTCTCCATCTGAGACCGATTGTTCTTACCTGTGGTTCAGCCTACATTAGCTTCTGAGAGCACCTCAAAGATGGTGCTAGAAATGCATTGCTTCAATAAACAATCATGGTTTCCACATATATAAATTCTACCCTTATGGGTGCAACAATTTGATGAAATTCAATCAAAATGAAATGACCTTCATTTCTCTAGTCAATATGCTCTATTTTGCTCTGCAGAAAGCATCGTGTATCACTACAACCCATTTTTCTCATCATTTCTAGTAAATTTATTTAAACTTGCACCTTTTCAGGTTTCAGGGATCTTGGCAAAGTCTGCTAAGCTGTATGTGTTCCTTCATATCATGAAATAGCATGAGTGAAAATAAATGGTAGAATCATATAATCATAATTTTTTTATATCTGAATATATATTATAAAACCTCATGGTCAGATAAAACCGTCTTGTTCTATAGATAGGAAAATGAAGATTTAGAGTATGTAAGTGACATGGTCAGTTTGGCTAGATATTGTCTCATTAGAAAAGGTTTATTTTTCGTTTCATGGAGGAAAAAGGAGTTTGTTAGTATATTTTTTTAACTTTTTATTTTATATTAGAGTATAGTTGATTTACAATGTTGTGTTAGTTTCAGGTGTACAGCAAAGTGATTCAGTTATACAGATAAATTTATCTATTCTTTTTCAAATTCCTTTCCCATTTAGGTTGCTACATAATACTGAGCAGAGTTCCCTGTGCTATACAGTAGGTTCTTGTTGCTTATCCATTTTAAATATAGCAGTGTGTACATGTCAATCCCAAACTCCATTAGTGTATTTCTAAAGATTAAAAAAATTATTTGAAATGATACTAATACATGTTTCTAGCTTTAAAATCAATTTGACTTTTCCCCCATGGATTAATTCTTGTAGAAAAAATGATTATAAAATTAAAAAGTAGAGGTCTTGTTGGGAAGACAGACTGCTAACACATTGTCATAAATCTAGACAAAAGGGTGAGATAATGATCTTTTACACATACAGACTAACCCATAAATGATGTATGGTGTTTTCTCATGACATTTTTTTAATGTGGTAGGAGACATAGCATAAGTCTGTCACCTCCAAATAATCATAAATAATATTATTCCAGAAGAATCTTTAAAGGAGTGTTCTGTTAGATAGTGAGAACTGTTCAACTGTACTCCATTCTTTTTGTTTTTTGTTGCGGTACGCGGGCCTCTCACTGCCGTGGCCTCTCCCGTTGCGGAGCACAGGCTCCGGACGCGCAGGCTCAGCGGCCAGGGCTCACGGGCCCGGCCGCTCCGCGGCATGTGGGATCCTCCCGGACCGGGGCACGAACCCGCGTCCCCTGCATCGGCAGGCGGACTCTCAACCACTGCGCCACCAGGGAAGCCCCATTCTTCAAAGTAAATATTCTAAATGTAAACACTATAAGCACGTTTTCCTAATCACTCTTTACCTTCACCTAAAGGCCCCTGCACACTTTTTTTGAGGACAAAGTGGAGAAACTGGGAAAGTTTCCAAGTAACTGTGCCTTTTATTTTAAAAGTCCACATAATTGGCAAAGCAAAACGCAGTGTTGTCACTGCTCATGTACTTGGTCCAACAAAAATTAAAAACAAAATTCTTCCCGATTCCATGGTATAGAGCTATGTTTCTCAAACTTTAATATATGAGAATCAGGGGATCTTGTTAAAGGGCAAATCCTGATTTAGGAATTCTGGCATGGGGCCAGAGCTTCTGGAGGTCTAACAAGCTCACAGGTGAGGCTGATGCTGCTGTTTCAGATCACATCTGGAGCAGCAAAATTCCTCCGCTATAGTCATGTTTATACTTCTGGAGCCTTGAAAGAACTCTGCGGTTGAAGCCCGTTTGAAGCACTTTCCATGGTTTGATTTACACGTTACTTGCACAGCCATCACATTTTTACATTTTTAAAGATCATTTATTAGCTTTATTTTATTTATTTATTTATTTTTTGGCCACGCCACCCAGCTTGTAGGATCTTATTTCCCTGACCAGGGATCGAACCTGGGCCCTGGCAGTGAAAGCACGGAGTCCTAACCACTGGACCGCCAGGGAATGCCAATTTGGTCAAAGCAAAGTAGACTGATGTAAGGGTTAAGGGGAGTATGGGGAAGGGTTTGCTCACCTACTTCTGCTTTGTTTCCCTTGAAAGGCGAAAACATTAAGAAGGAAGAAAGACGATCACCTCAAATCCCCTCTGTCCATTTTAAGAGCAAAGGGATCACATTATGAAACCAACTAAAGGCTCCTGTATTCATGATTCTTTGACACTAAAGTCTGTAAGCAACTTTCCAAATGAGGACCCTCTGGGGCCCTTTTAAATGCAGCACCCAGTGGCTCAGAGACAGCTATTCGTTTTATGTTTAGTGATTCTTAAACCGTGTGACTTTTTTTTCACTGAAGTGCTTCTGTGTGTTACAGCACCTGTGAGCCAAGTGTTGTATTTAGAGTGTGTGTGAAGGACTTGATACTTCAGTTAATAAATTCATCTTAATAGCTTCCTGCCTCTGAAGAAATGTTGGTTTAGAGCTGATCAGCTAATACACAACAGCCTACACCGTTTCAAGATTACAGCCCTGCGCCTAATATGAGGGGTTATGATGATATAACTTTGCTCAATGCTAAACAACTATATTAAGAATAGAGACAAGAAGCATCTGCAAAGGTAGCAGAGAGCAAGCATCTAATCCCAGAGACGGCAATAAACAGGATCCTGCACATCCTCTCCTGAGCACACATTCTGTCATTCAGACGACACTGCAGTTTGGCTGAAATCACTCATGAAAACAGACACTTTGGAGTCAAGAGCACTAAAGTCCTTGTGCTGAAAGAATATGAGAAACAGGACTTTTTTTCCCTATTTATGATTTTTTTGATCCAATCAGGTAAATTATCATATCATTTGATTTCTCGTTAGTGTCATCTGTGACAAGCGAACTGTCGCTGTCTTGACACGTTTTACAAATTTGAGAGGAGTTTGAATGATGAAAAATAACAGGGGCACCTGTTGTCATTCTGGTAGGATATCACAGGAGGACTATTCTTGGCAGCAAGTCTTGTCCTAGCCCTCTGCTCTCCAAATAGATGGAGTTCTTCATACAAAATATCTTTAGGGTGTGTATGAACCTAAATAAACGTGGTATTCCAAAGGATTCTCTGCATAACGCAGAGAAGCACTTCAAAGGAGTTTAAGAAATAACTGCTTTAATATATAGCTGCAAATAATTTACTGCTTATTAACAAAATGCAATATAACAGATATGCTGTGTTATAGCTAAAATATTTAAATCTTCTAAAAAGCAAATAGAAGTGTATCTGTGACCCAGTAATTACAATTCTTGGTATCTATCTAGACAATAATTTGTTTACATGAGAACATTGAAATGTTTCATACAGGGCTGTTTATAATAGTGTAAACATGAAAATCACTTACATGTCCATTCATGTAGTGCAATATTATGCGGCAGTTAAGAGGGAAGTTCAGTTAAAGGACCCCACGCAAAAACTATTATTGGATAACGAAAGCAAAAGAGAAATCTTTGCACAGTACGATACATTCTTCTATAAAAACACACAGAATACTCTGTATTTTCTGTTTTATACATATTAATGCCTTCTTCATGCCTATGGGATATACATGAAACTGATAGTGGTGGTTTCTTATGAAACGGTCTTGTTCAAATGGCACTTGAATCATGTCTAAATGGGTCCATGAGACATCTCACAGTAATTAAGAATTGAATCTGGAACCGATTGCTTACATTTGAATCACAGTTCTGCTATTTACTAGATATATCACATTGAATAAGTTACTAAAGATGTCCCTGTGCTTTGCTTTCCTCAAATATGAGATGGGACTAAAAACAGTACCTCCTTAAGAAAGTTTCTTAGAAGATTACTGAACCTAAGATGCCATCACTTCTAAGATGTGCTATTATGATACATCATCAAATCCAAAGACGCCAAAATGGGGAAAGATGAATATCTTTTTTGTTTGTTTGTTTTTGCGGTACGCGGACCTCTCACTGTCGTGGCCTCTCCCGTTGCGGAGCACAGGCTCCGGACGCGCAGGCTCAGCGGCCGCTCACAGGCCCAGCCGCTCTGCGGCATGTGGGATCTTCCGGGACCGGGGCACGAACCCGTGTCCCCTGCGTCGGCAGGCGGACTCTCAACCACTGCACCACCAGGGAAGGCCGATGAATATCTTAAAATGGAAAAATACACGTAAAGCATTTATAAGGAGCACTTTATATGTGTTGCTTATCATTATATTCTGAAATCTTCACTTATTGCTGTTATAATTAAGATGCATAAAATAAAGGCGGATAGATTTTAACGAGTCCATCTATGACTTCAAAAGTAGGTTTATTTTGGGAAACCATGAAACAGAATACAGCTACCCCCATTAATTATTTCCGCAAGCAGGCACACCAATGCCTCAGCTCTAAAAATTAAGTGGCATCGGCGGAGTTAATTTTCGTAGGTTCATCCATTGCAAATCCCAATTCCAACAGCATCTGACACTGCGGCTCATGCATTCCCCTGCAGGCCCCTTAAGAAAATCAGCTTTATTAACTAAGTACTAAAAATAGTTTATAATCCAGAGCAAACAAGAACTGTTACACAGCACAGCTGTGTTTTCCTTGAACCATTTCGGAGGCTCTCCAGAATCAATTATCACCAGTAGTCTATTGTGCCTTATAGTTGTAGGGAAAGGTCAGGTTAAATTAATTAACTTTCAATAACTACCAAAGTCTGTGTGACACCACTGTCATCCTTCGATTCTAACACATTTCTGGGAATGTGCATTCTACCTAGAATCACAGGCTCAGAGAATGGGTCATAGATTGAGGGCATCTGCTCTTGAATTGATTTCCTTAGTGGATCAAAATTCTGAGCCACTGTGCTTTTGAGACTTGACTGCAGGCTGCAATAGGTATTTGGGTACAGCGTTTGCTGGGTTCATTCTCAGCTTCACAGAGGGTAGTTATCATAATACTTATTCCTATGCAAACAGAACATCCAAAATGACCTTGCTTATGGAATCTGAGTGCTTTGGTGCCCCACAAGATAAGCCTTTGCCTTCTTGTTCTACAGGTCACACAGGGCAGCAGAACAAACCTGATCCCATGGCACGTAAAACCCTCCAGGAGTCCACAGTCATGGTGTTTTACTGCAAATGCAAATGGATCGTAGAAATTAAACTGAGCTTTAATGGTGTGAACGGTTGCTCTGAATCCTTCCTTAGAGTGGGAAAAGGGTGGGGGAAAAATGCTGCTCCAGTTAACGGGCAAAGGCATAATGTAAACAATGATTCTTTGGAAGATTAGCAATCCTGAAGAAAGCAATTAGAGAGAGGAAGAACATTTAGACAGAAGCTAAAGCTGAGTAACTTGCAGCAGGGTGTAGCTGTGCAGAATTCTATTTTCACATTAGATGGAATCCTTTCAGAGCTTTTTGTACTACGAAACAGGAAACTTGAGTTTCCAACGATTCCAAATGATACCAAAAATTACATGAAATATGAGAAAACTTGCAAACTCCTATGTTATTTTCTACCTATGACTTATTGTAGAACAGCTATTTTGTTCTTCATGTATACCCAGCTGGGCACAATGCCTGGGATACAGTAGGTGTTCAATAAATGTAACAAGTGTTAGTTAATTGAAAGGGTAAATGAATGAAAAGAAAGAATAAGTGTATATTTTACTCTCATTTTTCTTGAAGACCAATGCTTGATTAATTTGTATTGATAGATGAAACTTATTTAGGTGTCCAGGGGATCTTCAGTGGTCCATGGTAAATTACTTTTTCTACCCATTTTGTCCGGGCAGAAGGCGAAAATCACTGTGCAGTTTCCCTAGAAATAAGTAATAGAACAAAGAGGAAGGATCACCAGATTTGGGATAAAAAGTTTGACCACTAACAAGATATGCATTTTGGCAAATCACATACATTTTCTGTGCCTCAGTTTTTTGCTTTTTTCACATTTATAAGATGACAACAGTATGAATTCTTAATATCTCAGCATAAATTGAATGCTATGTTATGTGTGAAAATGTTTTGAAAGACTATAAAGCAACACTTCTCAAACCATGTTTGATGAAGAATCTTCCTTTTTTTTTCTTGGTTTTTCATTTCCGGTCCATCGAGAATGGATACTTTTAAAACTCCACATTTGCATGTCGCAGAACTGTCACGTCGATGTCAAGGCTTAAAATGCTTTCTTTCAGTTTCCATCATTATCTTATTGTAGAGCAGTATGAAATGGTTAGCTAAGCGGCCAGGGTCTCCCAGGATTTACTCGTTGAGGAGCGATGCTGTTATTGTCTGTACAAATAGAATGTGGATGATGATGGCAGGATAATACAACAGTGACAATGACATGGCGGCCGGTACTCAGAGTGGACCCAGAGTTGGGGATCAAAGGCTGGACTGGATTTGAGCTGGCCGAGTGGGAAGGGAGAGGACGTTGCATGTACAAGGAAGTCTGAGCAAAGATGAGATGAGAATCATAGGGCGCCATCAAGACCACTTCACAGTGGGGCGGATCACATGCCTTCAGAAAATAAGTTTGGAGGGTGAGATCTTGAAGAACATCGGGGCTTTAGCTGGTGAGCCACAGTGGTATTGAGAGATGCTACATTTGGCAACTTTAGGAGGCATACACCGAAGCAGGAATACAGTTGAACATTCAGGCTATGAAGTGAAAAGAGTCTAAACTAGAGTGACTAAAGTGGGATCCAAAAGGAATGAATGGATACCAGAAAAACAGTGAAGGAAGAAATGAAGGAAGCTGTGATCTATTGGGAGGATGAGAAGGAGAAAGGTGTGAAAGGTATGCAACCATGGTTTATTTCATAGGTAGAAATAAGTAATAAACATGGTATATTTCACAAGTAGAAATATACACAGCAGGGTAATATATGTGAGAAAAAGCAAAGAGTTGAGAGTATATCTTGTCTCTGCCACTTGCTACCTGTGTGCCTTTGGATCGTTCAGCTTTAGGAGATTAGTTCATCAGTTAACTAAATTTAAAAACGTATACCTCGGGCTTCCCTGGTGGCGCAGTGGTTGAGAGTCCGCCTGCCGATGCAGGGGACACGGGTTCGTGCCCCGGTCCGGGAAGATCCCACATGCCGCGGAGCAGCTGGGCCCATGAGCCATGGCCGCTGAGCCTGCACGTCCGGAGCCTGTGCTCCGCAACGGGAGAGGCCACGACAGTGAGAGGCCCGCATACCACAAAAAAAAACAAAAAAAGAAGTATACCTTACGGGTTCACTGTGACTTTGAGTGTTATGACATATGTAATATGCATAACATATGTAAGATGTGCTTACATGTGTGTGTTTCATGAACACACAAATGCACACATGTCTGTGTTCGTAAACCACAGCATTCTCTTTCCATCATCTAGCTGCCTACCTCACATATGTACTTTTTCATTCCAATACATATTTAAAATTATCAAGATCCATTAGATACAAATACAGATAAACTTTAAAAGAGGGAATGAGACTAAATTGTGTGTTGTAGTGACCTTGATTTGACCTGGATCTATGCCCTCCTTTTACACAAATCAGCTGGTAGGAAATAGAGGTAACAATTGTGTCATCTGGTCTTGAACGCACGGGACAGCCATTCAACTGTAAATAGAAGTTAAAACTGTTCTGCCCGCGTCCTCTGTTATTAATACCAACATTATCAGCTGTACACCTTCAATGCTCCGAATTATATGGATCCAATTACATCTTTAAAGAAACTGTGTTAACAAGGCAGGATGGTAGTGGCTGTGAAATTTCCTGAAGATTTACCGTTAAGTTTTGTGGTGCTCCTACTGCTTCATAACTTGAGATTTGTGAGCTCTGCAAACTATTTGTCTCGGGCCATTTTTAGTACCCACTGAAAGCAACAACTTCATCGTGGCCTCAAGGTCTGGTTAGTAATGCTTCACTGAGGCATGGCAACCATTCTAAGTATACAAGGATGGTATGGAAAACCATGTAATTAGATGACTTCTAGATTAAGTGCTGTAAGTTTTAAACTCCTGTCCCTATGGATGTGTTATCGCATAAGACCAATATATTCTAATTTATCTACAATGCCTTCAGTATTTTCAATTCAATAGACTTCATTATTTCAAAAAACATACATATTGAGTTCCAGTTGTGCATTGTGTTAGGAATATACATAGGATGAAAGATAATTCTTGCCCTCAAAGAGTTTACACCCTAGGATAGCACGCACTACGGGAAAATGCAACTTCAAACGCACTCGAATAAAACCAAACCTTGTTAAGGCTGTCCAGCTGTCTCCAAATATATTTAATCATTCATCAATATCGGTAAATTTATATACTGTTTTTATGTTGTGTATATCTATGTACTTATAACATAAATAACCTCCTACTCATAATAACTTATATTAACATATAAGTTATTACATATAACATAATAACTCATTACATATTACATATATTACATATAACATAATAACATAATAACATAAATAACCTACTCATAACAATGTATATAAACATCGTCAAATGTAAATAGGATGATATAAAAAACATTTTATGTGCTGTATTTATGTTATATAAGAAAAATGTTATTTTTTCTTCTTCGTTCTCTCTTCTTCTGTTATTTGCATTATATATATGACCTTTTGTAATTTTTCCATGGTTTTTGAATATTCCCTTTTTTTTCCATTCTATTTTGTCTCTTTGTATTTGAAGTTAGGAAATTTCTGACACATCTTTCAGTTTGCCCAGCCTACTGACAATTCCTGTACAAGTATTCTTCTTTTCCGTTTTATGCTTTTGCTTTCTAACATATTTTTAATTCTTAAAGTTTTCATTTCTCTGCTTACATTATCCATCTGCTCTTGCGTGTGGTCTGCTCCTCCAAGTATAACACTTAATATATTAACCATCATGTTTTAAAGTCCCTGCATGATAATTCCAGAATAGGTGTTATACCTGAATCTGGTTCTGACACTTGCTTTGTCTCTTCAAACTGTTTTTTCTCCTGTCTTTTAATATGCTTTGTAATTTTTTTGTTGAAATCTGAACATAATGTTTCTGGTTGTACTCACTGAGATAATGGGGCATTTAGTTTGAGGTTTTATGTTAATTTGGCTAGAAGCTGAGCTATGTTTGATATTTGCCATAGCTGTAGGCTTCATTTCCTTTAGTTTTCTTTTTTTTTCTTCCTTTATATCTGGGGTTCCCTAAGAAATCCTTCTTAAGTAGAACATGTGTCTTGCAGCTCTCTCCCTTGTACTTCCCTGTTATGCTGAAGCCCTGTTGATGTAGTGTGTAATGTGAGGAAGGAGAAGCATTCTTTAATCTTCCAATTAAATCTCAGTTTTTTAATTGGCCTGAGTCCCTGGGCTGTGACCTTCAGAAGAATTCCTTAGACCTTTTATTTTTCCTTCTATTAGGTGGCACAGGAAGGCTAGAGTGTCCTGGAGTTATTTAATTGTCACTTTCTCAAGCCACATAAGGCCCTGACTGCAATGGTAGGTGTTTTTACTGGAGAATGCCCTAGAAGTATTTCAAAGTTGACACTTTTCACCTCTATCTGCCTAACACGAGAATAGATTTTTTTTCCAATCTTCATTTTTGAGAAACCATTGAAATTCTTAGAGGTAAAACTCATGAGCGTGGGAACTCCCTCTTAAAACTCAATCCCCCAAACTCTTTAACTTCCTAACTAGTCCAAGCTAAGCCTCCAGCAATTCATGAAATTGCCATTTAGATTCTCTTATCAGTTACTGGCTGTAGGGATAAGGTGTCTGCAGTTGTCACTCTCTGTATTTACCTGTCTGTCTAGATTTGAGTGTGGTGGTTTTCCCTGTAACCTCATTTCTGAGGTGGATCTAAGAAAAGTCATTGAATTTCAGCTTGCTCAGCTTTTTTCTTACTGTAAGGTCACGAGATATATAGCTTCCAAGATTTGTACCTGTTCATATTTAAAACTGGGAATGTGTATTCTGTACACTTGACTTTGTTTTAATTCCACACCAACATATAAAAGCCCTGGGTTTTTTTTTTTGTTTGTTTTATCATCTTTACTTACAAACCTTCTTTTACCACTTTTGAGCTTATCTGTTTTCATCTAAAGTAAAGAAAACTTTTCCCTAATGCTAAGTTGCAATTCTCTTTTTAAGAGACTCATGACTACTTTATTGAACAGCTTTTAATACTCCTCGGGCAAGAAGTGTATTTAAATAATATCTTAGGTTGGTTCTAGGCTTAATTTTCTGTTTTATGGTATAAGAATCTAATCTGGACTCAAAATAGGTGACATTAACACATTACCATAATGCATAAAATATTTAATTTTCTTCTTTTATGGCATTAAAAACTAAGGCTATTATACAGTCGTACTTATTCAAGTAGGTGGATTTTGCTGACCTTCAAACCTGACAATATCAGGCTTGCTCTCCAAATGTAATATATATTCCTACTTTAAGAAAGACAGGGCTTCCCTGGTGGCGCAGTGGTTGAGAGTCCGCCTGCCGATGCAGGGGACGCGTAAAAAAAAAAAAAAAAAAAAAAAAAAAAAAGAAAGACACCTTTGTGGGACATGGGGATGTCACCTGTTGAAGAGATATTTGATGTGAAGGTTTGTGATAGTTTCTATGGACATTATAATTAATAACAATAACTATAATTAATAATAAAAATAAGTTGATGACTATGTGTTGGGGGAGTTGACAATAGAATGTGTGCATATTGCCTCTGAAGAGGATTTCGGGTCTCATCTGAACGTTATACTATTTGACAGCGCACCTCTGCCCTATCAAAATACACCTACCCATTAGCACGGGGAATGATAGTCTTTAAATGACATGATAAAGTAATCTCTTTCTGTTGCCTTAATCTATGTGCTAATGCGTTTGTATAATGTCTGGGCCCCTCAAACCATTGTTATGCAGCACGTAACTATTGTAGGAGGGAAAACAAGCACCTTCCGTTCAAAAAAATAATAGTGAACTCCAACTGAAATGAAGATAAAATGAATCCCGTTTTCTTCATAATTCTTGGGAACTGATGTGGCATTTTATTGTATTTATTTATTTATTTTGGCCAATAGAAGGCATTTATTCATTTAAAAAATACACCCAGTCAGTTAGGCTGTGTGATTACAATTATGTAGAAGAAGCTGTGCAAATATACCATTTTAAAATTTGTGTCATACCTTTTTAAAATTTGTAAAGTTTTTTGATTGAAATATAGTTGATTCACAATGTTTCGGGTGTACAGCAAGGTGATTCAGTTATACATATATATGTATATCTATTCCTTTTCAGATTCTTTTCCATTACTGGTTATTACAAGATATTGAATACGGTTCCTCTTGTCATAACTTTGCACGGTGACAGAGGGTAACTAGATTCAAAGTGGTGATCATGTATAAAAATACTGGGTCACTACGTTGTACACCTGAAACTAATATAATACTGTAAGTCTACAATACTTCAATTTAAAAAAAGACTAATAAAGGAATGAAAATTGATACAAGTAAAAAAAAGAAAATGTATAAAATAAAAATAAACAAAAATCTGGAGGCAGGGGTCATAAGCTCATCTTTAACATCAAGGATGTCATCAATATTGTTTTACATTGAAAAATACAGTTTAAATATCCACAACAAACACTTATTTTATAATCTTCCTCTTTTTTAACCTTAGAGGAAACTTTTAAATCTTGTAACAAAACCCAGTAAATATCTTGTGTGTGTTGTGGCATTTTAATGTTTCATGTTTCAGGTAATCTGTAGACTATGAGAGAACCTAAAATTTTACCTCTGAAAATAAAGTTTTATTCAGGAAGGCACGGTTTGCCTCGAGCTCCCATGTAACAGACGGATAACATGTCCACAGTGAAATAAGAATGCAGTTAGAGAAAGTATCACTATGCTCTATTCAGATAAAAATACACCGTCTTCTGCTAACCTATTCAGATGCTGGAAAATTTGTTTTACTTGTCGTCTGATTTACATGTGTGAAATAATGTGCTTTACCTCACCATGATATGTTCAATATACATTTTGGATTAATGACAGTGTATTTAGAGTTAACTTAAATGGCAAAGGAAAAAAAAAGAATGATAAGATTACCAAGCAATTCCTGAAAATGGCAGCATGGCTCATTTAAAAGGAATGGTAAGAAGAAGAAAAATGAGGAAGAGGAAGAAAAACAGGAAATAAGTATATTGTTAATATACTGAAATAACAAAAATATACTGAAGGCTGTTTTTTTAAATGTGGATGAAAGATTAGTGTGTGTATGATAGGTTTCTAGTTGTTGTTACTGTTGCCATTCCTGTTAATGGATTGTTTCTGCTGTATTGAATCCTGTGTGCTTTGGAGCAGGTGTGTACCAAATTGTCTTTTGTCCCAGTAATAATCACTTACTGAAGACATACCCCTCCTTCATCTATTCACGGTTACTGCAAATGTCTTCACCCCATGCATCATATAGTTCTATCTTAAGAGTTCTAAGATATCTATGTTGACTGCACATTTTGACATAGTTTGTTTTAGATAATACAATGTCAAGACTTGAAGGTGTTTGACCCTATTGATTGCTGGGTGATTGTTACATCCCTTTGACCTAAAACTCTATTATAATATAAACCAAGATAGCCACATGATAATAAATTATAACACTGATTCTTGTGTAAACGCAAACTTTTTAGCCCTATAGACTGGTCCTTCCATAGGGTGTTTGTCTTCATATTACATTTTTCAACTTTCTTCCTTACTTTTAATTCCCTTGGGGGGACTTCCCTGGTGGTGCAGTGCTTAAGAATTCACCTGCCAATGCAGGGGACGCAGGTTTGATCCCAGGCCCATGAAGATCCCACATGCCGCAAAACAACTAAGCCCTTGTGCCACAACTACTGAGCCTGTGCTCTAGAGCCCGTGTGCCGCAGCTACTGAGCCCACGTGCCACAACTACTGAAGCCCGTGTGCCTAGAGCCCATGCTGTGCAACAAGAGAAGCCAACACAATGAGAAGCCTGTGCACCGCAAAGAAGAGTAGCCCCTGCTCGCGGCAGCTAGAGAAAGCCCGCAAGCCCGCGTGCAGCAACGAAGACCCAACACAGCCACTGAATACATACATACATACATACATACATACATACATACAATAAATTCCCTTGACTAGCTATGTTTTATACGGTAGAGAATACTCTTGAAACTAGACCCTTGGAATATCTTTCTGTTGTTTAAATAGTGTATTCATGCTTTTCCTACTTAATATCTTAAAGAAACCAAGTATCTTTTTTTTTTTTTTTTTTTTTTTTTTTTT
>NW_020172982.1:3552342-3597793 GCF_003031525.2 Neophocaena asiaeorientalis asiaeorientalis | reverse complement strand
TTTTTTTTTTTTTTTTTTTTTTTTTTTTTTTTTTTTGTATTCTGCCAGTAGCCTAGCAAAATTCTGGGCAAATGGAATTGAATTGAATTGAATTCTAGTAAAAACTGATCTCTAGCTTCTCCGAAATACATAGCTTCCAATTCTCTAAATCAACTTACAATAATTTATGAACATTGCATTTCCGTACTCAAACTATAGGTTTCCTGGAAAGAATCATGCCATACTCTCCTGAATCCCACAATAGTGCCAGCACTATACCTTGAACATAATAGGCATTTAATTTCTGTTAAATAAATTAATAAACATACATGGCAGATCAGCATCTGATAGCTGAATTTAATAGTAATATACATACACTCACATAAATGTTTAACTGCTGTGTAATAACTCTCCTTTCTGGCCAGAAGCTGGAACCAAGAATTGCCCCATAAAGTCCCAGCTTACAAGAACCTTACAATAGTGGGCCTAACAATAATATAAGGACATTTGTCTCTGAACAGATAACCAGGAAGGAATGTATGAGAAGGAGTTCCTTATGATGGATAATTCATGTCAAAAAGTTGCGTCTTTCAGTTCCAATAAAATGATAATCAGACATAGGGAGGGGAAAATGGAAGTGAGTGTGTCTAATAGAAATAAAACCCTTGTTTGGAGTGGCTATGTATTCACTTTCTGCTATTAATTCTTTACCTACAAAATTATAGAATTATCATGAACAAGGGTCCACTAATTAAGCCCCATGGGCCAAAGCTCACCTGGTGCCTATTTTATAAATAAAATGTATTGGTATATAGCCACACTCACGTATATAAATTGTCTAGGTATGCTTTCACTATAGCAGCAGAGTTGAAAACTTGCAACAGAGATCACATGGCTCAAAAGCTTAAAATATTCTCTGGCTCTACAGAAGAAATGTACGAACTTCTTATCATGAGAATCAAATGAAATAATGCGTATTTATTCCTTAACACAGAGTTTAGCACATAGTATATCTTTAAGAATCATTATAGGTATGTATGTATCTATCTATCTATAGATATGCATGTATATACTAGAAGTTTATTACATATATATAATATTAGAAGTTTAGAAAATGTTTCCTAATATTCATTACAGTCTGGTTTTGTGCTAGATTAAGTTTATCGTTTAAGGCTGTTCGGTCCAATAAGGCAGCCGCTAGCCACAGGTGACTATTTAAATTTAAAATAATTAAACAAAATTTAAAGTTCAGTTTCTTAGGTGCACTAGCCAAACTTTAAGTGCTTAAAAGCCACATGTGGCTACTGGCTACTTATTGGACAGAGCAGATATAGAAAATTTCTATCAACTTAGAAAATTCCATTGACCAGCTCTGTTCTAAGTAAGCTCTTAAAATTGACTAAAAAAGTCTGTTGAGGATTGTTTCCTACTAAACTCTATTTCCTCTTGGCATTATGTGAGGGATTTAAAGGCATTACAATAAACTAATAAAATAGCATGACATTTTAAAATAGAGGTTAAAACATATGCCTTTCTGGTAGAACATTTATAAATACCTAAAAACTAGAGATTTAAATGTACATAGAGAAAATACAAATATGTGATCAAGACCTATTGGTCTGGGCTTCCCTGGTGGCGCAGTGGTTGGGAGTCCGCCTGCCGATGCAGGGGACGCGGGTTCGTGCCCCGGTCCGGGAAGATCCCACATCCCGCGGAGCCGCTGGGCCCGTGAGCCATGGCCGCTGAGCCTGCGCGTCCGGAACCTGTGCTCTGCAACGGGAGAGGCCACAACAGTGAGAGGCCCGCGTGCCGCAAAAAACAAAAACAAAACAAAACAAAAACACACAAAAAAAGACCTATTGGTCTCTTTCTCACTGAAAGAGAGAAAGAAAGAGAGAGATTGGTGTCCATGATGATTACAGCCCTCCTGGGTAGAGAGCGCTAGAGTGCACGTTGGAATACAGACCCTAACGTAGCAGTTCTCGAGCGTAATGCTTGGTCTCAACATTGGTCACACCCAGGAATCACCTGGACCGCTAGTGAGGCCTGAGTCCTACCCCCAGAGATTCTGACTTAATTGGCTTGGGATACAGCCGATGCATCCGGACTTTTAATAGCTCTCCAGTTGTTTCTAATAGACAGCAAAATTTTAGAACCACCGCTATAGAAACCGGGGCCCCAGGTTAAACCTACAGATGTGAGGCCCAGGTATTCATATTTTTTTAAATACTCAGATGATTCTGATGATTGATTTAAAGTATATTATGATAATACATGGTAGCAAATTCTATAAATCTTTGTTACAATGGGGAAAAAATAAGAATCAAAAGAGGACATCTAGCTACTGTGTACTTCAAATAAAAATGAGGTATTTTAGAGCAGTGGATCTCAAAGTGTGGTTGCCAAGACCAGCAGCAGTAGCATCAGATGTGGGACCTGTTAGAAATACAGGGTCCTGGGTTGCACGTCAGGCCCTACTGAATCAGAAGCTCTCTCAACAACCCTGCCTGCCGTGGAGTCTGACACCAAGTCCAGTTTGAGAACTAGTACCCCGGATGCAGAGTATGTACTCAGGAAGCCTGAGCAGTATTTTTTTTTTCATTTCCAGATTATAAAATCAAAATAAAACTATTTTTATATTGCTACAACTTTAAAATCACCAATGTGCCTATTTATATGCACACATACTAATACAGACTTATATTATACCAGCATATTATACTTATAATTATGCATGATCGTTTAATCTAGTATCATTTGCCAAGCTAGGGTTTGGTCATTTGAAACCCAATGATGTAAACTTTGTGAGTGTCCTTTGCACCATCATAGCATTCGGTAGCTCAAACCAGATAAAGTATAGCTCTAAGCTGCAAATGAATATTTATTTTTGCCCTTAAAAATCTCTTGGTGCTATTGAAGTAGTAAAGTGTACACATTTGAATAAAATGACAAGATCAATTATGCAATATTTGAATCTCAGGTACCTTGGTATTGAGCAAAATCAATTTTTTTTAATTTTTAAATTAAATTAAATTTATTTATTTATACAGCAGTTTCTTACTAGTCATCAATTTTATACACATCAGTGTATACATGTCAATCCCTATCACCCAGTTCATCACACTTGTTTGTAGATTTGCTGATGATGCCCATTCTAACTGGTGTGAGGTGATACCTCATTGTAGTTCTGATTTGCATTTCTCTAATAATTAGTGACGTTGAGCAGATTTTCATATGCTTCTTGGCCATCTGTATGTCTTCTTTGGAGAAATGTCTATTTAGGTCTTCTGCCCATTTTTGGATTGGGTTGTTTGTTTCTTTAATACTGAGCTGCATGAGCTGTTTATATACTTTGGAGATTAATCCTTTGTCCATTGATTCATTTGCAAATATTTTCTCCTGTTCTGAGGGTTGTCTTTTCGTCTTCTTTATGGTTTCCTTTGCTATGCAAAAGCTTTGGAGTTTCATTAGGTCCCATTTGTTTATTTTTGTTTTTATTTCCAATACTCTAGGAGGTGGATCAAAAAAGATCTGGCTGTGATTTATGTCAGAGTGTTCTTCCTATGTTTTCCTCTAAGACTTTTATAGTGTCCAGTCTTATATTTAGGTCTCTAATCCAGTTTGAGTTTATTTTTGTGTATGGTGTTAGGGAGTGTACTAATTTAATTCTTTTACAGGTAGCTGTCCAGTTTTCCCAGCATCACTAAATGAAGAGACTGTTTTTTCTCCATTGTATATCCTTGCTTCCTTTGTCATAGATTAGTTGACCATAGGTGCATGGGTTTATCTCTGGGCTTTCTATCTTGTTCCATTGATCTATGTTTTTGTTTTTGTGTCAGTACCATATTGTCTTGATTACTGTAACTTTGTAGTATAGTTTGAAGTCAGGGAGTCTGGTTCCTCCAGCTCCATTTTCTTACCTTAAGACTGCTTTGGCTATTCGGGGTCTTCTGTGACTCCATACAAATTTTAAGATTTTTTGTTCTAGTTCCATAAAAAATTCCATTGGCAATTTGATAGGGATTGCATTGAATCTGTAGATTGCTTTGGGTAGTATAGTCATTTTCACAATATTGATTCTTCCAATCCAAGAACATGGTATATATCTGCCTCTGTTGGTATCATCTTTAATTTCTTTCATCAGTTGCCTCTATTCTTTTTCCGAGGTCCTGGATCATCTTCACTATCATTATCGTGAATTCTTTTTCTGGAAGGTTGCCTAACTCCACTTCATTTAGTTGTTATTCTGTGGTTTTATCTTGTTCCTCCATGTGGTACATAGCCCTCTGCCTTGTCATCTTGTCTATCTTTCTGTGATTGTGTTTTTTGTTCCACAGGCTGCAGGATTGTAGTTCTTCTTGCTTCTGCTGTCTGCCCTCTGGTGGATGAGGCTATCTACGAGCACAGTCATTTTAATGGGAACGAAATTCAGTCTTTGTAAATGAAAGCTCAATTGTTTCCCCAAAGTAAGTTCCTCAAGCTGTAAGCTTTTAATTTACCAGTGTACCCAGCAGTGTTCAGCAAGTTCTCAGTAAAAACCTTCTGAGTGATTTTTTAAAATTTGTTTTGTAATTTTCAAGATGGTAAATGTACAATATTGTCAAGGAAGATTTGCAGATTCTGCTTTAATAAGTTGAAAGCAAGGTTGGTGTTTGTCACACTGTTTGTTACACTGTATACTCTTGGATCCATTAAAATACCCTCATAATAATATATTGTTTAAGAAAGGTAAATGAACTTTTTAAATTGTGTAGCTAAGTGTGTTTTCTCCTTCCACAGGTAATGCAAAAGCACCTTCAGTCAGACCTATGTCCGATAAATCACAAATTCTAAACTAGCATGGAATGAGTTTTTGAAGTTTCACTGTGTTTTGATTCCATCCATTTATACGTTGTATAGTAGATTCATGGTATTTCTTAACGGCTCCAGAAGCCCATAATGTGTAGCGAATACTCTAATTACTTGCAGTGCTATCGTAGGCTAACCTTATAAATAATGACTTGAAGAAACACAAATGTGTTATACCAAAGAAAGGGGTGGCCTCCTCCGAAAGTAAAACAATGCCCTTCCCTGTCCCCAGAGTATTTGCTGTAAAAGAGAAGATAAACATTGTTTTGCAAAAGTAGGATGGCTCCTCCAGGCCATAATAATCACACTAACAATGTTTGACTCTGGTCAGTAGCACTGTTAACTCTGAAGGCTTCATTTCACACACCACTTGTATTTACTTGACCTACATTTCTGAGTTATTGGCATAATAAAGAATGATATGTTACAAGGACGTTTTTTAGGCTTGAATACCAAGCTTCTTAGTAAGAAGATACAACGAATAGAATTCAACAGGGTGGCAGAAGAGAAGCAATAATAGCTTCTCTTAATAAAGCAATGGAAAGCTTTATAGTTATCTTCAGACACACCCACACAGCCAAAAGGCTATTGTTAGTCATAGCAGTCATACTAAGCCTGTATAGTCCTTTGGAAAATGGATAATAGCATTGGATTGTTTTACTATTATTTATAACAATCATTTAAAGAGCATTCATGATGTTCACTTTAAATATGTTAGCCTGGGGCTTCCCTGGTGGCGCAGTGGTTGAGAATCCGCCTGCCGATGCAGGGGACACGGGTTCGTGCCCCAGTCCGGGAAGATCCCACATGCCGCGGAGCGGCCGGGCCCGTGAGCCATGGCCGCCGAGCCTGCACGTCTGGAGCCTGTGCTCCACAACGGCAGAGGCCACAACAGTGAGAGGCCCGGGTACCACAAAAATTAAAAATGTTAGCCTGTTTGATCTTCAAGTGTATATATTTTATCCATCATTGAAAAATAGTGAAACTGAGTCTCAGAGCGATTAAGCAGCTTTTCCAGCCACTCAGCTAAAATTAGAGGAGCAATGAGTCAGAAAGGCAGGGCAAACCGTCCAAATCATAGACAATGTAATTTCTGCTCGGAGAATTTGTAACTTGTCCAATGCATTCCCTTTTTATCGTAAATGGGGTTGATATGAAGAGGATGCTTACCGGGCCAACCCATCAGACCTCATGATAAAGACCAAATATCATGTACCTTTCCTTTAAAGATCTAGGTTATTGAGCTCTACGTTTTCAAAATGGCAACAAAAGGACTAGTTGAGAACTAAACTATGAAATAAGAGCTGTGTGTGCGTGTGTGTGTGTATGCGTATGCATGCACGTCCACATGAGCAAATTATGTACACAACCTATATACTGTTGAGGCATAGTCATTGTCTGGATCTCCTGTATTCATTGTGGGGATCCTCTTTCTTTGCTACAAAATCTATGTCAGCAGCATCATTTGGTTAGCTCCTTGGAAACGTAGAATCACCTGCACATCAGTGTTTGAGAAACACTGTGAACTCACTATGTTCATTTCCTATGGATGTCTGGATCCAGCTGCCCACTTTCTTGAATCTACACAGATACACTTCCTTTACTTTCTTAGCTGGCAACATGAGTCCAGTCTTTAAAATTCTGGACTTCCTGCATCAATCATACTGACGCATACTGACTGTCTTCCTTTGCAAGCCCTGTCGTTTTCTGTTACATTCTTGCTGGACTACTCTCTTCCAGGATTCAGTAGAACCTCCTTAGATTCTTATCTTATCTCCACTGTTAAATTTCCCCAACTCTTGAGTTAAATGCTGTTTGAGTAAACGCTGGTTTTCCCTGGGAAACATAGGTTTAAATCCTACGATTTGATGACCATTCTATGTGTGTTCGATTTGATTACTACTTTTTTTTCTCATAGCCAAGAATGTTACTCAGAGAATGCAGACAAATGTTTCATCTGAGCATTTTGACAGTTATTAATGTATTCATCCATCCAAACACTTAACAGTTAATGAGTTTCTACAATGGCACAGAAAAGAGAAGATATATTACAAAATATAATCAAATGCTGACATTTATTTTAAAAAGAATGTCAACAATTTTGAACATTTAGTTTGACAAAATTGAAAGAAAAGGGACAAATTGACAAAATACAGAAAGAAGAGAAATTAAACTATCGGTGTCTAGTTTTATTTTTTAAATGATACTTCTAATCCAATATCAGTAAGTTATTTTGCTTAGATATCAGCTCTAATGTTGTTTCCCAGCATGACTTTATGCTACTGGCATCTAGGATTTTGAGGACAGTGGACTCTGAATATTTATGCGTGTGTTTTCAAATATGGATATCCCTTTGCAAGCATATTATTTGCATATATTGTCACATATTTGTACACAAAATGAGGTGAAATCAGGGAAGGAAAGAGAAGTGGATTTTTCAGACTAAACCCAGTGGAGTGGAATGGAGGATGACATTAGTCTACCTTCATTAGGCTCCAGAAATCCTGGAAACAACTGAGACCAGTTGTAATTGAGCTAATAGTTCAGTCTGACTTGAAGTTAGGTGTGTCTTAGGTCATTAGAGCTGTTGACACAGCCCCGTTCGATCTGTGGTGGCAGATGTGACAGGGCCCATGCAAATAGGAAAAGGACATTTAGAGGGAGGCACAGCTTCTTGCCTGGACACTTCATCTGGGCTGCAGGATGATGGAGTCCAAGGTCTTTTGGCTCTTTCTAATTTAATTACCTCTCTTTAGCATAAGTCCTTACGCTGGAATCCCATACACACAGCACAATAAGGATGGGGAGAGAAGAGAAGTCCTCATTCAAATGTGCCATATCATGAGTCAATGGTAGAAGTTACCTGTGGCTTCCTTATCAAAGTATTGGCATGTCTTTGGTCAGCAGCAATGATAAAGGAAAACGTTTTGTTCTGTTTCTCTCGCTCATTTTCCCTTCTTATAATCCTAGTGTTAGATAAGAATCTCCAATTGGTCCACAGTTGGGGCTGATTCGTATCACTTTGATCATGTTTTCAGTATCATATCTGTTGCAAGTACTGCATTTTTTTTAGGCTTTTAACCTGAACTTGTTAATAAATAGAGCTATCCTGCCACTAGGACACAGAATTCATCAATAGCTCTTCCCTGATGGGGCTCTTTCTATTTCTAATCACTTGAGTGCAGGACGATGAGTTAAGATATTCTACCACATTTTAAACTCTTTTTAAAAAGGGATTAGATTTCAGTATAAAAAAGTGTTGACATTTTCTAATCTAAGTGAGATACTTGGGTATTTGTCCTAGTATTTACTCTACTTTTCTGTACATTTGAAATACTTTATAATTTAAATATATACATTATACTTATAAAACAATAAAAGAATTATTTAGGTCATATGACCAGATGGTCTAGTTTTAGGGTTGGTTTAATATAACTGTGTGATAATGTCTTCAAGCCATGGCATGGCTTTCCTGATGTGTGATAACCTCTTTTTCTTAGAGCTGGTAGAATTTTTCTCACTGTCTCACTGGCCCTGATTATGTGTGAGGTACCCAGGGAGTGTGCTATGAGCTGATCAGCACAGGTTACCTCAGCCAACCACTGTGGCAAGAGAATGGGATTGCCTTGATAGGGTTAGATATAGACGATCCAACCCATAAATTCACCCATTTCATAAAATGAGAGAAGGAAAGGCTTTTGAGGAGGCAACACACACCCACTATCTTGTCTCCTGAAGCTTCATCCCTCTGTGGCTGTTGGACAGATTCTCCCACCATGTACCGTCTGGCTTTCACAGCTAGAGTTTGGAAAACAATGCTACCTGATCAGTGATTTTGGTGTTAACCTCTTTCAAATCAATTATAATTGGTCAACTTCTCCCCATACTCATTTTAATTAATTGCATTTATCTAAATTTCCAGTCTGCACACTAGAAAGAGTTTACCTGCTTTCCAGCTCCTGTTAGACATGTCATCAAAGCACAGCACATTGAGTGATATGCCTGAAGGCAATTAGACAAATGCATTGTTATGAGCAGTGACCAATGCCCCTAAATTTTCACTTACTTCTGAACACAGAAAAATTGCAATTATTCTAAATTTTCCGCTTTATGATGACAGACTGTGTTGATACAGTTGAAACACCTGTACTATGGTGTGACAAAAAAAAAAACAAAAAAGAAGAGCTTGTTTTGAAAGCAGTCTGTTTCCTTGGGTTTCCCAGCTGTACCAAAGCTGGTTCTGTGACTCTGAGCTGGTCAACCTCATTGGCTTGGCTGCATGAACTCCAGTATTTGGTTTGACCTTGAACTGACAGTTTAAACTCTGCTTTTTACCTGCTCCATACTGTGTATTTTAAGCCTTGTAAGATTTAGAGATATCTTAATCAAACCTTTACCATAAATCAGCCATAAAAATAAGCACTGGCAGATGTGCCTAGGGACTAAAAGAAATCAAGTCAACTAAATGAGAATCAAGCCGTGTATCTAAAGGGATGTTATTACATTCTGCCCCTTTTCATTTGGTTTGACAGGAATATCCAAATAGAGACTGAGTAAATTTGCTAGAGACAGATGTTCAAATTCCCTTAGCCTGGCCTTCCCTGGGGCAGCCACAAGCCGTTGTGATGGAATTGCCTTGGGTACCAGTGGCTGAAATTAATATGTGATTTTGAGGCAGAAGTTAGAGAAAATGTTTGTGAGCCTGGCATTGAAAACAGTTAAGATTTTATTAAACCTGATGATGGAAATATTAAATCTAATACAGAGAGGGTGCTTGATCTGTTCCCAGGAGCACTTAGATGTTGGCAATGTAAATGTCTCCCTTCTTAATTGATGTTGATGAGAGAAAATCTGTATTTGTCCAGCTGATAAAAGCGGCCAGGAATTTATCAGGGGAATAATCAACTTACAAAAGTAGGCAATACTGTATGCTTTTAAAGATTTAACTTGCCTGGTAGAAATATTAATTAATATGTGAAAGTATATTCTACATCAGGGGTTGTCAACCTACAGCCTGCAGGCCAACTCTGTTTGACACCTCCCCTTGTAAATACAGTTTAATTGGGACCAAGTCCCACCCCTTTGTTTACACATGGCGGACTTTGCACTGCAAGGACAGATTTGGGTATTTGTGATGAGGATCATGTCACCACAAAGCCTAAAAATTTAGTATCTGGCCCTTTACAGAAAAAGTACACTGAAACTTGCTCAATAACAACCTCTCTCAGAAAGACAAATACCATGTGATATCACTTATATGTGGAATCTAAAATATGATACAAATGAATTTATCTATGAAACAGAAACAGACTCACAGACAGAGAACAGACTTGTGGGTGCCAAGGGGGTGGGGGTGGGCAGGGATGGAGTGGGAGTTTGGGGTTAGCAGATGAAAATTATTATATAGAGAATGGATAGGCAATGAGGTCCTACTGTATAGCACAGGGAACTGTATTCAATATCCTGTGATAAATCATAATGGAAAAGAATATGAAAAATAACGTATATATATATGTCTGACTGAATCAGTTTTCTGTACAGAAGAAATTAACACAAGGTTGTAAATCAACTATACTTCAATACAACAAATTTAAAAAAATAACAACCTCTTTCAGAAATGCATAAAAGACTGTACTTCTGTAGTTGTTAATGTGCTACTTCAACATTCATCTTAATTTCATGATAATTTTTTACCCAGAGGAGAGTAAACTCTCTTACTAAAAAAACTCTATTACTAAAGTTTCTGAGTCCCAAAAAGTGAGTTCCAAGTTGTTGTTTTTTTCTCTTCTTTTTTGAGTTGTGATACTTTTTCAAGTCAAACTCTGTCTAAAATGATTTCCCCATTTCAGCAGGATGCGGAGCGTGACATCCGCCGTGTCCCGGGGAAGTGCGGCATGCATAATGTATGAATCTTCGGGAAGATCTGAGCCCTTGAATACGTAATTACACTTTGGGCTTAAAATGGAAAGTGCCACGTTTGGAAGCAACTCAAAGTTTCCCAAAATATTTGTTTGCAGTTCTAATTTCAATAATTAACATACGGATTAAAACATTTTTCTTATCTTCCAATTCCAGCAGTGAGGTCAGCACCTCATAACTACAGGGGAAGAAAAAGAAAAATGCCTTTAGAACTTCCAGAGTCAGAGCCAGCAATAACGTTGTTTCAGTGCCAGGCCCTGTGCAGGGAGAGCTCCGCAGGCCGCTGAATTGTTGGGCCTGCACCTTGACGTGGCCTGAGACATGCTGTTTTGTCTCCTTTTTTTCCTGAATGTCCTATTCAGTGGGCCTCTGAGGAGAACAAAGGGAGGAAAAGCAGAATGTTCTTTACGTCCCCGTGAACATAAAATGGGCAACTCTATTCCTCCCTTTATTGTTTACCCATCTTTTTCTATTTCTTTCTTCCCAGACCCAGCTACTTAAGAGGGAAGATCAATCCACACAGGTATAGCCCCTGACTCTCCAGCTTCTGGGTTTTCCACAGGCTGTGTTTGTTCCTAGCTTTCTTCTGGAAGCAAAAGTAAATCTACAGGCAGAGTGTAAAGTATGGTTCTGCTGAGAGAAGTTCTTTGAGCTTCTGGGATCCCTCGGAGCAGAAAGGCTCAGTTGCTGTTTTGTGGTTTTCCTCTCTTACCTGTGTTTCCTTACAGTTTACAGAAATCATCAATTCTAGTTCCAGGTGGTATTGCTGCTGAAAAGAATCCCTTCCTCAACTGTGAGATTTGAAAGTTGAGGTATACCTTTTCTCCTGTGCCGTACGCAGGGGTGATGTCTGCCATGGCTGGTATTCTGGCTTCCTGATAGCAAGTCAGATTCTAGATCTCTTGACACAAAGCAGAGCTCACCAAAAGTGGGGTAGACAATCGAGAAAAACAGGAACCGGGTGACGTTTACAGCTTGGCCCTTCTGTTGGATCGGTGGTCACGCTGAAGCCCTCTGCCTTGCCTGTGTGTTAGGGGGACACCGTGGCTGGAAGCTGGATTAATGACACATCATGAATGCCACCCAGTTCAGTGGAGGACATAGAACTAGGAAA
The DNA here is from genome assembly GCF_003031525.2 of Neophocaena asiaeorientalis asiaeorientalis. Taxonomy (NCBI): domain Eukaryota; kingdom Metazoa; phylum Chordata; class Mammalia; order Artiodactyla; family Phocoenidae; genus Neophocaena; species Neophocaena asiaeorientalis. The sequence goes on along the minus strand of NW_020172982.1, from coordinate 3,585,933 downwards.
CTGGGGGACATGTCTATCTACCTATTCGTGTGAACATCTTAATTTTTCCCAAAGGATCTACTGTGGCCCTTCCTTATGGCCCATGTTAGAACATTTGAAGCTGCCTCCTTACCTGAACCCCTCTCAGACTTGTCTCTCCTGAGTTTTATTTGGATTTTATGCCCTTGGTATTTTTTTAAAAATTCATTGAAGTATAGTTGGTTTACAGTGTTTCAGGTGTACAGCAAAGGGATTCATTTATATATATCTATATCTATCTCTATATATATGTGAATATATACGTACTTTTCCAGATTCTTTTCCATTATTGGTTATTACAAGGTATTGTATATAGTTCCCTGTGCTGTACAGTAGGTCCTGTTGTTTATCTATTTTATACATAGTAGTGTGTATCTGTTAATCCCAAATTCCCACTTTATCTCTCTTTCCCCTTTAGTAACCATACTTTTGTTTTCTATGTCTGTGGATCTATTTCTGTTTTGTAAATAAGTTCATTTATATTATATTTTTAGTTTCCACATATAAGTGATAGCACATGATATGTCTCTTTCTCTGACTTAGTAAGATAATCTCTAGGTCCACCCATGTTGCTGCAAATAGCATTATTTAATTATTTTTTATGGCTGAGTAGTATTCCATTGTGTGTGTGTGTGTGTGTGTGTGTGTGTGTGTGTGTACCACATCTTCTTTATCCATTCATCTGTAGATGGACATTCAGGTTGCTTCCATGTCTTGATTATTGTAAATAGTGATGCTATGAATATTGGGGTGCATGTATCTTTTTGAATTAGAGTTTTCATCTTTGTCAGATGTATGCCCAGGAGTGGGATTGCCGGATCATACGGTAACTCTATTTTTGGTTTTTCAAGGAACCTCTATACCCTTGGCATTTTTTAAGGTCTCTGAGATAAATAGTCATTTGGATTTAATTTCTAGTTTTCTTTTTTCTTTTTTATTTTTTTTTGCAGTACGTGGGCCTCTCACTGCTGTGGCCTCTCCCGTTGTGGAGCACAGGCTCCGGACGTGCAGGCTCAGCGGCCATGGTTCACGGGCTCAGCCGCTCCGCGGCATGTGGGATCTTCCCAGACCGGGGCACGAACCCGTGTCCCCTGCATCGGCAGGCGGACTCTCAACAACTGCGCCACCAGGGAAGCCCTCTAGTTTTCTTTTAAAATTACATTTTAAGGCCACTGCCTTGGCTTTGTTCCATGGCTGTTTATTAAGTTCCTATCTGCTGGTTATTTTCCACTTTCCCCTCGGCTCCGTTCCTGTTCTTCTCTGCCGGGTGCTGTGCCCTTGGAGGTTGACCTCCAGCCTGAATTGCTGGGCTCCATTGACCTTGGCTTTCCATGGCTCGGCCAGTGGATCACATCAGCGGGAGACTCAAGGCAGGAGACAACAGAGGCCAGGGCATGTATCTTCTGCTCCCTCCTTCTTCCGGCTGTGTGACTGGGGCCATTCCCTTTCCCACCAGGACTGCAGTTCCTGCCGGGCAACCCCCACCATGGTCTCAGCTCTCCCTGAGCCCCTGGACCTCTTTAGCCTCCCCGCTTCCTCTTGGGGCCCCAGGATTATAAGAACTTCTCACAGTTGCTGATTCTGGGTGCTCCAAATCCCTTCACACCTCCCTATGTACTCTATGTACTCTCTACAAAAAAAAAAAAAAAAAAAAAAAAAAAAAAAAAAAAGAAAGAAAGAAAATAAACCAAAAAACACAAAACCTACTATTATATTTGAGTCAGATTCTATTTTCTGTTGGGACCTGAACCACACAACTTACTACGTGCTAGGAAATGTAATAGCTGGGGATGCAATGTGACTAAGACATCAAAAACCCCTGCCCTAATCGGGGAAAACAACAATAAAAATATAGAAGTAAATAAATAACTAAATATATAATATGTCAGTGGTGCTATGAAGTGATGTAAAAAGGGTCAAGGGAAGGGGGAGAGCTGGTGAGGGTTGAGATCAGGTTCTTACAGTTTTAAATACAGTGATTAGGGAAGGTCTGGATAAGAAAGACATGTTAATTATATTTCTGCTATAAATGGCACTCTTCTTAGGTGGCATCAGGTAGAAAGTGTGAAGGCTACCTACTTAGCTTAGCTCCACTTGGAATTTCTCCCTTGAGTTTTATTTTGATTTTTTGTCTGTGATTTTTGTTTTTAAGGTTTCTGATATAGTCACTTGGAATCAATGTCTAAATTTCCTTTGAAACCATCTTTTAAGGACATTGCCTAGCATTTGTTCAAAAGTTCTTTACTTTGAACACCTATGAGCAGGCTGTTCCTCATCTGTCTTCTCAGAGGTACAAGGGCAAGAGGAGAAATTTGCAGTAATCTGGGCAAAAAGATGATGGTGGCTTGGACTGGGTGGCAGTGGTGGAAGGAATGAGACATGGTCAGATCGTGAATTTGTTCTGAATGTAGAACCAACTGAATTCCTGATGGGTTTATATGTGGTGTGTGAAAAAAAAAAATTAGGGGAAAAAAACCCTCCAAGATGTCTTTCATGAGCAGCTGAAAGGATGGAACAGACTGCAATTAGAGCAGATTTTAAAAGGAAGAGCTGGAGTTTCCCACTGACTTTGATATTCAAGTGGAGATGCCCCAGAGGTAATTGAGTTCGATGTTCACAGGAGGGGTCCGGAAAGGAGATAAAAAATTGAGAATGTTACTTAAAACCAAGGATAGAAACTAACACACCATTGTAAAGCAATTATACCCCAATAAAGATGTTAAAAAAAACAAAAAAAAAAAACAAAAAAAACCAAGGAACTAAATGACAGGGAGAATGAAGGCATGTAGAGAAGTAGAGGGGTCCTTGGAAATAACCCTGGATACTCCCTTGTCTACACTTCAGTTGTTGAAACACAGCCATCAGAAAGGGCTGTGAAGAAATGATCAGTGAGAGAGGAAGAAAACGAGGAGAGTTTGATGTCAACCACAGCTATAAAATACCTCGTATGAATAATTTCTCTTGGAGATTGTAGCAAGAAAAAATTTACCCATGATGAGCATTTTGTAACTTCTACTCATCTACTTATGCTTCAACTAATAGGACTCTTAAAACCAGATTATACACGCATACACTATATATATGTATATACATAAACATGTATACACACACACATACCATAATTCACATAGTATATTCGATGTATGTGTGTGTGAAGATAGACTGATTTCATCCAGTCCTGTGTATGGTAGTATATTTTTATTAGCTACCTCCTCCCAAAACCTTTGGCAAAATGTAAATAAACTGAATTAACATCACCATATATTAGAGTTATCCCCACAACTCATTATTAGGAAGACTCAAACATGATCTAGATCAGCATGTCCTTCAAGCATACTTACATTCAATCGAAATTTACATAAGTTATTACTTCAAGTTCATTCTAAAAACAAGTTCTCATTCTCTATGACTTGCACAAATGGTTAAGAAAAAGCCTTTGGGGGTTGACTAAATGGCAGTTCTGTAAGTAGAAGGGCTCCAGGTCAGTATTGGTCTATAACTCATTTGGACCACTTTTCTGGGTATGTGTGGGAAGGAAGAAAACTAGAAAAGGTTATTTCAATGCACTGTGATTAATGCAGTGATTCTAATTTCCTGCCAAAAATAGGAAAGAAATGAAATCCAGACTCACAGGATTAAAACAGGAAATATCAGGAAAGGCTTTAGTTCCACAGAGGGCAAATGACAAGTAGCCTATAATACCGTATCTTCATGAAGAAGTGCCACTTCTAAGAGTCTGTGTAGAGCGTGCATCTTGTCATACACCACACTGTGATTAATTCCCTGGGTGGTACAGATGTAATCTCAGCTTGAGCAGGGCAGTGTGCAGTGCCAAAGAGTGCAATTTTTCATCAACGAAAACATTCTTAAGGGAAGGAAAATGAGTTATTCGGAGCCACTATGTAAGGGCTAGATTGCAAGCAAATTCTTAGAGAAAGTAACAATATGCTAAGTTACTTTCCAGGATGGGTATGGGAATGGGTTTGGGGAGTCATAATGTGGCTATTGACAACAACATTGCTCATTTATTAAAAGACCTAGAATATTCAATAGTCTGTAATGGCATATATGGGAAAAAATCTAAAAAAGAGTGGAAATATGCATATGTATAACTGATCACTTTGCTGTACACGTGAAACGAACCCAACATTGTAAGTCAACTATACTCCAATAAAATTCTTTTAAAAATTTCAAACTAAAAAAAAAAAGATCTGGAAGCCATTGAGAAAGGCTCAATGAGAACTCTGGTGGGTGGAGTATGGACATGGAGAAAATAATGGCATCTCCAACAATTTGCCTCTGAAACAAAATGGTTATTGCAATGTATGCAGTACCACTTCCAGAGCCATTTTCTCCTGTCCTCTGTTTCTCACTCCATTGGCCAGGAGTACATTGCCAAATGAGTTGCCGAGGAATGATTTGATGAGGTTATACGATGAGTAGTGTTTAAAGGAAAACTAGGAAGTAAGCTTGAAAACTATACGGCAGCATGCCTAAAACTTCCTTATTCTGCACAGCTTCGCCTTCAGCTCCTGCCACTGTCTTCAGGGACAGATGAGCTGCATAGAGGCAGTGGACTCTCTTGCTTTGGTCCAGGTATATGGGGAGGACGACCATCAAATCAGGCTGTCTAGGGGGAATGCTAGATGTGATGGCCAGCCAATCAGATCTTCTGGCACAGCATAGGCACCTAATGCTTGCTGACGAATGTGTAGATCTGATTAATGAATGATTACAGTTTTCACTTTACTCCCCTACTCTGTTATCATTTCTTAGTTTGCCCCTATCACTCCTTTGCCCAATAACATTAATGAATTCACTTTGTTATTAGTTCATTCATCCAGTTAGTGGGTCAGTTACTTAATGCATCAATCAACAAATACTCATTAACAGCCTATTAAATGCTAAGAGGTATGCTAGGTTCTTGGAATGGAAAAGCCGTAGTCATGATTTAGGGGATTCTTGGTAAGTAAAGGAGCCAGAGAAGTAAATGGTAATTCTCAACAACAAAGAAAGGGGCTGGTACACGTACAGAGAAATGTCAGAAGAGCAGGACGCAGTACATAATTTCAGGACTCACTGCAAAATGGAAATGTATGTTCCCTTGTTGAAAAATTAAGAATTTCAAGTTGGCTATAGCAGAGCATTAACCAAGTGCAAAGCCTTTCTAGGCATGGAACTCTAGGCATGCCCACGAAACTGTCCCGCATGAGGACTGTCTGACTATCTCTATCTGTGTAGAATATTTCTGGAAGGTTTTTGGAAGAAGTGGCATAGGAGCTCTATTTTTAGAGAAGAATTGGAGTTTGCTTGGCAAGGTTGGGATAGGATGTAAATAAATAAAGAGAAGGACCCTTTACATTTCTTTTCAACTGTAAAAAGGCAAATGTTGTGGCCAGGAAATAATTGGTTCAAAAGTTGATTGAAGAAAGAGAATGGAGTGGCCAGACTTGAACATAGAAAAGTAGATAAGAAGCAGGTCATGACTGTCCTTGCGGCCATGCTAAGGAACATGGGTATCTTCCTTCTATTTATTTTATTGAGGTAATTTACCACAAAATGCACAAATCTTAAGTGCACATTACTAGGACTTTTTATATTGTGTATAACAATTTTACCACCACTTGCATACACGTATAGAATATTTTGTCATCCTAGAATGTTCCCTGCGTTTCTTTCCAGTCAATAGCCCAATCCCTCATAATCACTGTTTTGATTTCTATCACTATTCTTTCGTTTTGCCTTTCTTAAATTCATGTAAATGGAATTGTACAGTACATACTCTTCCTTTTGTTTTGCACCTTTAGATTTTAACGAATGACTTCACAGCCAATTTTTCAGTTAATCCTCACAGCAATACTGTGAAGAAATTATTTTTGGTCCTCCTTTGTACAGGGGAGGGAATTAACACTCATAGTTACAAAATAACATGTCATGTCACATGGTTAACAAGTAATAAAATCAAGGCTCGAAATCCATTCTTCCAACTCTAAGCTAAATTTCCCTTCCTTTTTTTTACAACTGCCTATTTGGGCATTTATAACTGATAAAGTAACATAACAGAACTCAAGAAAACGCAAATTTTGAGAAATTAAAGTTTAAAGCACTTGAAAACTTTAGCATTTTCATTAACAATGATAATGATTTTGATAATCAGTGCATTGACTTTCCAAACATAAGATTTTGAGCTAACAGAGATGGCCACCTTTTTTCTTCAAAACAATGTTTTTAAACCACCAAAAAGAAAAGAGATAGTTAAAAAAGTCAGATATAGTTTTCTAGACCTTTCTGTTTTTTTTTTAACTCTCCTTTCACTGAAAAGAACTGTAGGAATTTCTTACCAACAATAAGAAAAAATTCATCTCCTTAAGTAGGTGTCTGTAACTTCAGCGACACCTAATTTTAACATATTTGCTGGGTTTTAAAAACACTACTCTGAGTATATCCTTTGGTTGATTAGTTTTGTCACGAACCACTTTCAATTTCTTTGGAAGTATTATTTTTAAAATGTATGCAGAACTTTAATTGGCTTTGACCACTGGGGAAGGGAATTTAGAAATAGGTACAAACAGATTTTGCATTAGTATGTAGAGGGAATGAATATAAGAAATTAAAACCAAATTTAGAGGTGCCACAATATTCCTGAACGTTTCCTGATGACTTTATCAGGGGCTTGAGGGGGGAACAGTTTCTCTTGGGATACAGTTTCCTGCAGATCTTATCATCTTTCAATAACCTAACCCAGGCTCTAATCCCTTTTCCATTAAGGTTCGATTATTTCGCACTGACCTTGATCCCTTGAAATAGTTCCTCATTTCATAACTTTTCATTTTATCCACCATTTGATTCTTAGTCAATTCTTAGTAAACACAACACCATCTTGTCCTGAATGCCTGTGTAGAAATAATAGAACCTACTATTGCTCAGCTCAAGACAGCAATTACCACCTCATCTTACCCTATTGAGAATCGCAACATTTCTTCAGAATTCTTCTGAGAAAATAAACTCCTTGAAAATCAACCATTTAGTATGATATTCATTTTGTTTCTGACTTTGATGCCTCAAAAGTAAAAGCAGTGTAGAAATCAATTAAGCTACACGTCTAGAGGTGACAGTTTTCAAATGAATACTGTCCATTACCGTCACTTAGGGAAGCTCTTTTATGAATAAGACCTAGGAATGGTGTTGGAAATGTCCTAAGGGAAAGTACTATGCAATTAATTGAACTTGCTGAAATTTCGACATTCTCTAAATTGTTTTGCAGTTAAAGTTTCCTTAGAGATGTACAGCCAACTGAGAGACATATGGCATACAGCATGCATCCTGTAGCTTTAGGAAACAATAAACTCACGTTGAAAAATCGAGGAATTTTTTGGTGTTCAGCAACACCAAAATGTCTTTTAAACACGAATGCTTATAAAAACGACTTTGTATTCATTATTGAGTCATCCACCAATCCAAAAAAATATGTTCTGAGAGTCTGCCAGACACAGTTCTAGGTAATAGAGAGAAATGAAAATAAGAAACAAGAAAGGTTTTGATTGTGCTGTCATGAAACATATTAAAAGAGGGAAAGGGCAACAGTAGCAGACAGTGACAAATGGTGGGAAGTACAACAGAGCAACAAGACAAGGAGTGTCTACAGGGACTGCTTGAGGTTGTGTGAATAACCAGGGGACAAAGGCTCATGTAGGAATTAACTTGTTATGTTTGAGAAACAGAGGGCTGTCTATATCTGGAACCCAGAAATGGAGAGGAGAAATGAGAGAGGAGAGAGTGATGGGCTTCAGAATTGAAGAGTTTGCATTTTATTCTAATTGCAGTGGGCACATATAGGAGGGTTTTAAAGGAATAGCAATGGAGATTTCTTTTTTTAATCTGATTCTCATTACCAAAAATATCACTTAGGCTTGCTGCTGTCAGGAGAGTGGATTGTAGGAGGCATGTGGTACTGATGAAGAGCTGTTTGAGCCCTGGTCTTCAGGCCGGGGATGCTACCTCCGGGGGGTAGTCATTCTAAAGAGTACCTGCGGCATGAATTGTTATAAGGGGATCAATTTACAACTCTTCAGCTTTCAGATGTGCTCTTTTCTAAGACTGGCCTTCCTGAAAATACTCTATGCATGTTCTACTTTCTCACCTCCCCTTTCACAATTTATAGAAGAAAGTTTCACCTCTTACCCATCCAAAAATCTACTACTGTGTATAGCCCTGGTAAAACCCTCTAGGACACCAAACTGTGGGACCGATTAGATGTATTGGTTTTGGTACTGAAAACTTACCAAATGGGATAACGAATTCTTTTGCAAATCAGGTAATTTCCAATTCTTCACTTTAATAAGGTTGTTGAAAATATTTTTTGAAAGATCACAGTGTGATTGCTGGCCTATAGAGAGCTCCAGTATTTCAGTAATATTGCCGTAACAAAACTTCCTTTATCCATCTACTTATGCAAGTGAATAGAATACTCAGCTCTAACAATCTATAAACACATAAAAAAAGAAAAAAGGAAGAGAATTGATGCTGAAGTCTGTGTCATTGTTTTTTAGTCATTTTTCTTTTGTGCCTAGCCATTTTTTAATATTTTATTTTATTTTTTTTATATGGCAGGTTCTTATTAGTTATATGTCATTCTTAATGTTTGTAAAATTTGTTATTTTATGTTCTTTTAATCAGCTATTAATAATAATCACAAGAGATTTTTAACACATGGAGTTTTATGATCACAGGAGATTATCTTTGTTGCTTTTTATGCTGCTTAGCATTGCTTTAGGTGAGTGTCCCACAAGTTGTTTATCCATTAGCTGTTTAAGGATACATGGAAGATTTCTAGTTTTTAGTATTTTAAATAAAGGTTCTGTGAACATTCACGTACAAGTGTTTTTGTGGGAAAATGTTTTCATTTCTCTTGTGTTAGATACTTAGGAGTGGAATCGTTGAGTCATATGTTGAATGTATAATTAACTTTAAAAGAAGCTGCCAAACCAAAGTGGTCATACATTTTACACTCTTACCAGCAAAGTGTTATAGTTCTGACTGATCTACATCCAATAATACTAGATGTTTTTCAGAACTTTTAATGTAGCCATTCTAGTAGAGCGGTGCTTGTATCTCACTGCAGTTTTAATTTGCATTTTCATGATGGCTACTGATACTGATAATCTCTTCATGTGGCTATCTGTCTACTTTCTTTTGTGAAGTATGTGTTAAAATATGTGATCGTTTTTAAAAATGGATCATTTTTCTTTTTATTATTGAGCTCTAAGTTTCTTTGTAAATTTTGGATAAAAGTCCTTTTTAGGTATATGTATTAGAAATCTTTTCTTCCACTCTGTGGCTTGCTTTGCATTTTCTTAAGGAGAAATTTTGAAAACCAGATAATTTTAAATTAAATAAAATCCAATTTATCTTTTTCTTTCTCCTATCTAAGAAATCTTTGCCTAACCAAAAGACATAAAAATATCTCCCTTTTTTTCTTCTAGAAATTTAAAAAAGTGTTTTTCATGCATAGGTCTTTGATACATTTGAGTTTAATTTTGTGTATGGTGCAAAATAGGCATCAAGGCTCATTTATATCCCATATATTTTCCTATTAAATAGCATTGGCATATTGAAATTTAATTGACCATTTACGTGTCGATCTGTTTCTGCACTCTCTACTTGCTCCCTTTACCCTATATATCTACATTTTTGTCCAAATACCACATTTTCTTCACCAATGTAGCTTTACAATATGTGTAAGTCCCTCAACTTTGTTCTGATTTTTCAAAAATTTTTCACTTATCTATATTCTTTGCATCTCTACATAATTTTTGGAAATAGATTGTCAATTTCTACAAGGAGGCAGGCATGGATTTTCAATGGGGTGACATTGAATGTACAGATCACTTCTGGGAGAATTTCATTTTAACAATACTGAGTCTTCTAATCCATGAACATGATATATCTCCCTATTTATTTTAATTTCTTTAGTATTTATGAGCGATACTATGTTCTTTTCAATATGCAGTCTTGTATATCTTTGTTAAATTTATCCCTTTGGATTTTAAGCTTTCTAATGCCCTAAAGTGATAGTTTTACTAAAAATAGAACAACCATATGACCCAGCAATCCCACTACTGGACATATACCCTGAGAAAGCCATAATTCAAAAAGAGTCTTGTACCACAATGTCCATTGCAGCTCTATTTACAATAGCCAGGGCATGGGAGCAACATAAGTGTCTATTGACAGATGAATGAATAAAGAAGATGTGGCACATATATACAATGGAATATTACTCAGCCATAAAAAGAAACGAAATTGAGTTATCTGTAGTGAGGTGGATGGGCCTAGAGTCTGTAATACAGAGTGAATTAAGTCAGAAAGAGAAAAACAAATACCGTATGCTAACACATATGTATGGAATCTAAAAAAAAAAAAAAAAAAAACATTAGGAATAAAAAAAAAAAAAAAAAAAAAAAATGGTTCTGAAGAACCTAGGGACAGGACAGGAATAAAGATGTAGATGTAGAGAATGGACTGGAGGACATGGGAAGGAGGAAGGATAAGCTGGGACGAAGTGAGAGAATGGCATTGACATATATACACTAGCAAATGTAAAATAGATAGCTAGTGGGAAGCAGCCACATAGCACAGGGAGATCAGCTCGGTGCTTAGCTAGCAGGAAGCAGCCACATAGCACAGGGAGATCAGAGGGGTAGAATAGGGAGGGTAGGAGGGAGGTGCAAGAGGAAGGAGATATGGGGATATATGTTTATGTATAGCTGATTCACTTTGTTATACAGCAGAAACTAACACACCATTGTAAAGCAGTTATACTCCAATAAAGATGTTAAAAAAAGATAGTTTTAAAATGATTGCTTGTTGATCATATACAGAAATATAATTATTTTTGTATTGATCTTACACCCTACAATATTGCTAAACTACCTGCTTCTTGTTTGTTTCTTGAATACTTGAAATGAGCATATATTCTGCACTTGTTGATAGAGTTCTACAAATGTCTTTAAGGGAATTTTAGTTATTCTAGTCTTAATTGTAATGCTTTTCATCATGAATATCCATCTTTATCTCTGACAATATTACTTGTCAAAAATAATTTATCTGATATTAATATAGTCACTCCTAGTTTCTCATGTTTATTATCTTTTCCATCATATGCCTTTTATCATCTTCATTTTTTACATTTAAAGTGCTACTTTTTAAATACTGTTCTTACAGTATCTGCATTTTATATGGTATATTTAGACAACTTGCCTTTAATCTAATATCTGGATTTAAATCTACCACTTTGCTCTTGGTTTTCTCTTTGTTTCTTTTTTTTCTTTGTTCCTTTTTTACTATTTTTATTTTTGTATTTTTTTCAGTGAGTATTTGTCAGTATTTCACTTTACATCCTCTACTGGCTACAGACTAAACTTCTATGTTTAACTTTGAGAGTTTTGCTCCAGGGTTTACAATTTTTGCTTTTATATTGTCACAACCTAACCTTCAAATGATTTCATACCATTTCCTATGTAAAGAAAAACTTAATCATAGTACATTTTAATTTTTATCCATCTTATTCTTTTTTCAGACATTCGATTTTTATATTTGATATAAGCCTCACAAATGTCTTTAAAGAAATTTAGTAATGAGAAAAATTTATACTTTTCTACATGTATACTGTTTATTGTGCTATTCATTCCTTTAGGTTGATCCAAATTTCCATTTGGCATTAATAGTCCCCCAGCTTAAAAAACATCCTTTAACATTTCTCTTATTGCAGCTCTGTTGGAGATAAAATATCCCAACTTTTGTTTCTCTGAAAACATATTTTTTTTATTTTTGAAAGATATTTTTTCTGGTAGTAAAATTTTAAATTTGCAGTTTTATTTTTTCCCTTCAATTACATTATTTTTGTCATTTTCTTGTCATGTGACTTGCATTTGATCTGATGAGAAACTGGTGATATTATTGTCTTTGTTTCTTCATATTTAATATACTTGTCATAGTTGTTTTACATTCTTTAAATTATCTGTTTTCAACAATTTTCTTAAAATGCATCTTGGTGTTCTATTTGGTTTATTTATTTTTCTACAGGTTCTTTGAGCTTCTTGGATATGTGGGTTGATATTTCTCATCAAATCTGGAGCATCTTTTGACTACTATTTTCTTAAATTACATTTCTTTCCTCCTTTCTAAAACTCCACTTACATGTATGCTGGGCATTTTGATCTTGTCCCACAAGTTCCTGAGTATTTCTTTATTATTTCAACTTTTTTCACATCTCTCTTCTTCTGTTCAGATAGTTCATAAGGCCTTTTCATCAACTTCACCAATCTTTTCTTCTCTAGTTCCTAACTGGCTGCCAGGCCAATCCAGTGAAATTTTCATTTCAGGCATTGTATTTTTCGCCACTACAATTCACCTGGTTTAGTTTTTATAGTTTCTATTTATCTTTTCATTTTGTTCATATTTGCCTTTAAATTGGTAACATAGTAATAACAAAAACTATTTTAAAATCCTTATCCTCTAATTAACTTTTTTATTTCTAGGTTTGTTTCTATTGACTAGTTACATGTTGTATTTTACTGCTTCTTTACATGGATATTTGAATGATACATTGTTGTTTATGTGAATTTTGTGTTTTTCCTCTAAAGAGTTACATTTTGTTCTGGCAAGCAATTCACTTATTATACTTTTGTGTCAGCGTTTTCATTTTTAGAATATTTTAAAGATTTTTGTGTTTTTTTTTAGGACAGATGAAGAGTAGCCTTTATTGCAGGGCCAGTTTATCCTTCCTTTTAAGGAATGGCCTTTCTGGAATCTCAGCTGAACATCTCAAGTGTTCAGCAAGGTCTCTCTACTTTGGCTGGTGAGAACTTTTAAAAAATGTCCAGCCGTGTTGTGAAATCTGTCCATTTCCTAAATTTTAGCTCCCTATACTTGTTCTGTCTCCTAGTTGTCCTTTGCCCCATTTTGTGAATTCTTACCCTAATATGCTATGTTTCTGTGCAGTGTTAGAAAATAACTTTTTAAAAGAATTCTCCAATTCTCTAGTTCTTTATAAAAGAGTCTGGAGTTATTCTATTGTGTGCAGAAGCTTGATATTGTGAGTATCAAACGTTTATATTTATCATCCATTGAACCTTTGAAGAGTAGATATAACAGCTTATTTTTACATGCCAATGTTGATAAGCAGTAACAAATTACCATCCTTTGCAACTGTTTAAACTCGCAATAAAAATTTTTAGATCTCCACTTAATATCATGCAAAGAGAACAAACATAGATTTCTCAACTGTTTGAGGAAGTATGTAAGCAACAAATTTAGAAGACATCTATATTAACAGATATTAGAGTAGTTCAGGCAAAAAATGATGATGTCTAGGGTGATGCCAGTGGTGAAAATGGAAATGGTATGGATTTAACATATAGTTTGGAAACGTAACTTCCATTTAGAGCATAAATGGAAGAAAATAATTAGGAAAACTACGGTTTCATTATTTTAATGTCCCATTTTAGGGTCTGTGCTGTATATTTTATCCTTTAAACACAAAATTTAAAAAAAAAGATGGTGTTGGAGAAAGGGCAGTTTGAGTATTTAGATTTCATATTCTCTTGTGTTAAAAAAAGAAATAGAAAGTCATGCTATTAATAATTTGTAAATATTTAAACACATAATTCATAAAAATATGAAGTAATACTTAAGTATTAGCTCACCCTTTAGCATTAATTTACTATTCTCATTCTTACCATACAAGAAGTTGCACTATTTTACTGAATATGTAAGACTCATAGAGTTAGGTATTCTGAAAAGAAATTACTTTGATGTTGATATTTTTAAGACTTACAGTGTGTAAAACTAGTAAAATACCTGGAATTAAAAAATACAGGTGTAACAGGTACATGCATATGTATAATTCCCAAGTACAAATAATATAGGCAACAACTGATATCATGTAGAGTTTGAATCTGTTATATGCAGACATGATGAGCGTGATTATAGAGAAGTATTTTTACACTGTTAATAAAACCTTAAGACAAGAGTCTTAAATGAGTTTATAATGAAAATTTTTGTGGGAGATAATGTTTGTGTCTCTGAAATAATGGCTGTATTCTAAAATAGAAAAACATGTTCTCTATTCACCAAGAAGATATGATGTCTGTTGGCATTTTTAGAGTCCATTTCAGGCAAGAGAAAATGATCATAAGTTTAGTAAATGCAGTATTATTCATTATGTTCTGTTTTCTGATGAAAAAGAGAAGCTATATAATTAATGATAAAGAGAGCTTTGAAATTTCTAGGCTAACAACCAGTCAGTTTTCAAGGTTTCTAACTCATTTAGTGATTGAGTGTATGTGACTTTGGAACATTTTTATCCAGCTACTCTACAACTTGATTAAAATACAATACTCCGGGTACCCAGTGTGCGAACAGATTCTTAAAATAAGATAGCAACATCCTGTTGGTACTTTAAATGCTAATCCCTATTGATAAGTCCAAAATAAACCCACTTTATATTGGCTTCAATGCTTTAAAAAATGTTTTTTTCCCCCCAAAAATGTTTTTTTTATGGGCAATATCTAGAATTCAGAAAAGAATAAAAAAACATTTAAAATGATACTTGAAAAACTATTTGAAAAGTCTTTTCATCTTTTGAATGTCAAATAATTATTCTCAAATTTATTTTCATGTGAGATCCGGTCATGGAGAAAAGTAGCCAAAAAAAAAAAATAGCTATTGTCAATTTATTTTTGTTTGTTGTTAAGCAGGATTGATCTGGATCTGAACCATCATGACTGTGATAATCTGTCCAAGTCTCTGCTATTCACATTGGACCCAGGGATCATGAAAGGTTGAGGTATAAGTAGCTCTCAGAAGGCATAATCAAATAGACTTCTAGTCCAAGACTCCTACTTCACATGTGGCAGGGATTTCCCCCCTAAAATCCAAACACAATGCCTGAGAAATGTGTCTTTGCTTTTACTGCAGGATCCTAATAGTTGGGCACAAATATATGGAAAAACAGTAGAAGGAAGAGAGAAGTCAGGTGAAAATGTGTTCATTACGTAGGACCACAAGATGAATCAAACTATCTAGCAACCTAAGAATCAAATTCAACCTTTAGTAGGATTTCCCTAAATTTCACCAGCCAGAGTCCATTTACTTTATTCTCTCCACTATTTATATGGACCAATGTTTTTAAAAAGCTATTCTTTGCTTTTTAATTTTCTTAACAGTTCCTTTTGAAGAAACAAACTTTTAACTTTGATAAAATCCAATGCATTAAATTTTTCTATAGTTTGTGCTTTCTATACTCTATTTAAAAAATCTTCACCTAACTTTAGGTCACTAATAACTTCTCCTCTTTTATATTACAGAAGTTTTATAATTTTATCTCTTACATTTAAGCCTATAATTATTTTTCAGTGTTTGTGTATGGTGTGATGTAAGAGTTGAGTTTTATTTGTCTAACGTATATATATTTTGCATATTGTTATTCCAGCACCATTAGTTGAAATGATTATCTTTTGGCTATACAATTGCCTTGGCACCTTGACAAAAATAAATTGGCCATGTATGTATGGGTGTATTTTTGGACTGTTTATATAATGTTCCATTCATCCATATGTATATTTCAACCCAGTATCACAGTGTATTTATTGCTATAGCTTTACAATAATAATCCTTGAAACCATGAAATATGAGTCTTATGATATTGTTCTTCTTTTTTACCAATTTTTTTGAATATTTTAGGTCCTTTCCACTTATATATGATATATATTTTAATTTATATATTATATATTACTATATTTATATATATCTTGTATGTCTAAAAAAGCCTACTGGGATATTAATTTGGGTTACTTTGAGCCCATAGGTCATTGTGAGGAGAACTGACATCTTAACAATTTTGAGTCTTAGATCCATGGACAAGTATATTTATTTATTAACTGGTATATTAGAAATATTCTCTCAGCAATATTTTGTAGCTTTCAGTGTATGGATATTGTGTACATTTTGTTAATTTTATACTTAAGTATTTTTTTTTAATTTTATACCTTAGTAAATGATAGTTTTATGCATTATTACCAATTTATTTGTTCATATTCATATAGAGAAATATAATTGTTTTGTATATCAACAAAACCCTACAATTTTACTAAATTCTCTCATTAGTTCTAGTAGTTAATTTAAAAAATTATTTAGTATTTTCTACATAGGTGATCAAATTATCTTAGAATAAAATAGTTTTACTTATTTCCTCCCAATCTGTATGGCATGAAAGGTGCCTTTCACAACTTTGTAATAAGTGACAAAAAAACCCACTTTAAAAATGATCAAACTATTTAAGCAGACATTTTAGCAGATATATGGGTGGCTAATAATTATATTAAAAATGTTCAACGTCATTAATCACTAGGTATAAACGAATTATAAAATAAAAATCAGATACCATTATCCACACTCTAGAATAATTAAAATTTAAAAAATGATAATACAAAGCATTGGCAAATATGTGGAGAAACAAGAATTCTCATATATTGCTTCCAGAATTATAAAATTGTACAGTCACTTCATTTTTTTAGTTTCTTCTAAATTTAAACATATACTTATTATTTGGCACAGCAATATTACTTTTGGTCATTTAAGAGAAATGAATACCTGTGTCTACACAAAAATTTGTATATAAATATTCATAGAAGCTTTTTTTCATAATAATACTAATTTGGAAACAACCCAAATATCTAATGGATAAACACCACAAATGTCAAATGGATAAACAAATTTGGTATATCCTTTCAATGGAATAGTACTCAGTCCTAAAAAGTATAAACAATGGATACTTGGAACAATATGAGTGAATACCAAAAGCATTATGCTAAGTCAAAGAAGTCAGACACAGTAAAAGTGCATCCTGTATTATTCCATTTATAATGAAAACATAGAGAAAAATGGCAAAATAAGAGTCATAGAAAACAAATCACTTATCTATCTTTGCATTTGTTGCTTGTGCTATTGGTATTATATTCGTGAAATCTTTGCCAAGACCAGTGTCATGAAGGTTTTTACCTATGATTTTTTTCTAAGTGTTTTATAGTTTCACATCTTATATCTAAGTCTTCAATCTATTTTTGAGTTGATTTTTCTGTATGATGTTAAGATGAGGGTCCAATTTCATTATTTTGAGAGTGGATATACAGTTTTCTCAACAACATTTGTTGAAGGACTGTCCTTTTCCTGTTGTGTATTCTTGACATGCTTGTTGCAGATCAGTTGACTCTGTATGCGTGGATTTATTTCTGGATTCTGTTCTGTTCCATTTGTCTACATATCTTTCTTTCTGCCATTATCATAATGTTTAGATTACCGTAGCTTTGTAATATGTTTTGAGTCATAAAGTACAAGGCCTTTAACTTTGTTCTTTCTCTAGATTGTTTTCACTCTTCAGGATCTTCTGTGATTCCATAGGAATTTTAGGATTTTTTTTTTCTAAAAAATTGCTACTGACGTTTTGATAATAATTACATTGAATCTGTAGTTAGCTTTGGGTAGTGTGGACAATTTAACAATATTAAGTATATTAAGTCGTCCAATCCATGAGCACAGCATATCTTTCCATTTGTTTGCATTCTAATTTCTTTCATCAATATTTTGTATTTTTCAATGCACAAGTGTTTCGCCTCCTTAGTTAAGTTTATTTCTGAGTATTTTATTCTTTTTATGCTATTATGTACATTATATTGTTTTCTTAATTTCATTTTCAGATATTTTTAGTATATAGAACACAAATGATTTTTGTATGTTGGTTTTGTATCCTGCAATGTTACTGAATTCTTTTATTAGTCTAACAGAGTTTTGTGTGTGTGTGTGTGTGTGTGTGTGTGTGTGTGTGTGATTGTGGAGTCCTTAGGGCTTTCTATATATAAGAGCCTGTCATATGCAAAAAGTAACAATTTTATTTCTTCCTTTCTGATTTGGATGTATTTTATTTATTTTTCTTGCCTACTTGCTCAGGCTAGGACTTCCAGTACTATGTTGAATAGAAGTGCCAACAGTGAATATCCTTGCATTGTTCCTCATCTTAGAGGAAAAGTTTTCAGTTTTTCACCATTGAGTATGATATTAGCTGTGGACTTTTTAACTATGACCTTTATTATATTGAAGTAATTTCCCTCTATTCCTAGTTTTTTAAGAGTTTTATCATGAAAAAATGTTGAATTATATCAAATGATTTTTCTGCACCTGTTAAGATGATCATGTGAGTTCTCTCTTCTCTATTTTATCTCTGATCTTCATTATTTTCTACCATATACTCTAAAAATCCCACTTCTGTGTATTTATCCAAAAGAATGGAAATCAGCATCTCAGAGAGATATTAACACTCCCATGTTCATTGCAGCACTATTCACAATAGTCAAGATGTACAAGCAATCTAAACGCCCATCAACAGATGAATGGTTAAAGAAAACATGGTACATACATGCAATGCAATATAATTCAGCCTTAAAATAGAAAGAAATCTTTCAATATGTGACAACATGGATGAACCTTGAAGACATTATGTTCAGTGAAATAAGCCTGTTACAGCAAGACTGCAAGATTCCAGTTTTATGAGATATCTAAAAGAGTCAAACTCATGGAAGCAGAGAATGTAGTAGTGGTTGCCAGGGACTGAAGGGAGGGGAAACAGCTGATAATCAACAGGTATGAAGTTTCATTGCTGCAAGATGAATAAATTCTAGTGATCTGGACGATATTGTGCTTATAGTTTGCATTATACACTTAAAATCTGATAAGAGGATATATCTCATGTTAAGTGTTCTTATCAAAATAAAATGAAAATAAAGAAAAGAAAAATAATCATTGGTTGTCAAGGCCAAGGGTAGGGAAGAAGAATGATTGCAAATGAACAAGAAGGAACTTACTGTGGGAGATAGAAATGTTCTATATCATGACTGGACTGACTGTGCACTTCACAAAATTCTTATACACTTAAAATGAGTGAATTTTATTATAAATAATATATATATAATTAATTTGATATATTATATATATTAATATATATTATATATTAATATATAATATATATATTAATATATATGTAATTATAAATAATACTTCAATAAAATTGACACTGACATACAAAAAAGGAGGAAAACTGCAAAAGCATTATTATATTCAACAAATTATATTCATTATGTAACTATTTTTTCCCTAGTTATCTAAAATATGTTAAGAGCTTAATAAAGATCCAGATCAGCATAAAGCAATTGGATTATTAAAATGTTTGCTATTATTCCTGTCAGAAGCAAGACAGATGCAATCTTTTACTTAACTGATTCAGCATTATCAATGGATACCTTTAAAATTTTACTGTTTTTTTGAAATTGTGATTATAAGTCATCGATGCCTTCTTACCTGCTTCTCAATCCCTTCAAAGCAAAGGAACCCCAGCAGCAACTGTTTTGAATATAGATAATGGAATGCCTCCAAACAACTAAAAAACCCTTTGCATGTATAGCTTTTTTATTCTTTCAGGGTCTCTGGGAAATGAGTCATAAAAATATAAATTCTTCCTTGTTTCTACTGATGAAAATAGCTTTCGCAGTTGGATTTCCAGAGGTGAAATCTTTGACAGCTGATGTGAGATTAGAATTTAGAATTAGCTTCATCTGAAATGCTGAGGTTGGAGCCTGTAACAGAAAGGAATCTGGGTGGGGCTTGAGATCTGGACTCTAGCTTTTGCTTTACATTCAACTAGTCACGTGATCTTTAAGTCATACATCCATAGGGTTGTGAAAACCAAGTACAGCAGTAATAAGTCATCGATATTATGGGTTTCTACCAGGACAGCCACTATCTCAGTGTGCAGTGTGTGTGGCTTTGGGATGTGACTGGGGTACCACTCAGCCACTCCTTGGTGCCTTTCCCATCTTACTCTCCCAACTTGAGGTGTGTGTTGGGGATGGGTAAGGCCTCGGAATGAGGCCCCGGAACCCAGAGGAATCTCAGCCACTCTCCATTCTCTTAGATCTCCCCTACATCACAAGGGTACTCTGCTGCTTCCTGCCCTTCCAGAAACATGTCAAGTTTCTCAATGATCTCCTGCAAGGAAAAGGCTGCTTCATCTCTCCACCGTGGCAGAAAGCCCTAAAGCAGTACATTGCAAACTCTTGCCTGAATCTGTTTGAATTCAAAGACAAAAGTGCAAGAGACCACACACAATTTAATGTCAGTAATTTTCTCACTGTACATCCCGCGCATTTGCTGTCTGCAATACGTTAGAGCTTCCTGAGATTAAAAATAGAGGGGAAAAAGAGTGTGGAGATTTCAGTTTGCTTAGTGGCAGAATTTTCTGCACGGATATGACTTCTGGTGTCATGAAATATAAGAGGGATGATAATAAGGGTTTATGGGAAAGTGCTTTTTAAATCTGGAAAATCCTACCCCAACACAGAAACTTTTCAATAATTTGGGTATCACCTGTTCCAGGATTGGGTAGAAATGTACAGGTGAAAAGGTATAGGATGTACTAATTAGATTTAAGCCTCTAGAGACCTCCAGAACTGAGAATCACTTCTCAAATACTTTTTCCAACTCCTCCACCCTACCATCCTTGGCCTCAGTTTTTCCAGCTGTACAGTTATACCTAGGAAGCCATTCCCTAACAAAGGCTAGTGTACAGTTTTTCTCCCAACTCCCATGGCCCAGGTTGAAATGGCCTACGTGTTCATTCTGACTTTGGAGCAGAACTTTTCTCTCTGTGTTACTAGCGGACTCCCCAGAAATCAGAACTGCAGTATGGTTATCGGCTCTGGCGTGCTTTGGCTACTCTAGGCATTGTATAGAGTTGTTTCATGGTCATTATCGATACAATAATTAGTTTTCCCTCTGGTGGTCTGTTTTATGTGAATCTTCAGATATTTTCCTATATTCAGATGTGTCTTCTTAACCTGACATTGATGTAGAAATTGCAGTCAATCTCTCCTTTAAAAGTCAAAGACGTTGATTCTTAGGAGCACTCATTAACCACAAAAATCAAGTCTTCTAAGCCCTCTCACTGAACATCCTGGTGTTATAATACGGCAAATGCAGCTGAGGTTATTCAGGTGTCTTTTCAGGGGGTATATTATACATCAGAAAGCACTTACAGGGCTGTAAAAAATGTCCTTCCTTGGGAGAGATTGTAATGCTGAAAGGTTTACTGAATTAATGGAAACTGGCATGGTTTGTTCATTTCATCTTTCTAGAATTTGACGCTGAAAAAAGTTATTTTTACTTAGAAAGCTCTCCATATCAGTTCAGAGAGTAGATTTCCTAACTGCATAGGGATTTAAAGAAGAAAGAGAAGAAGATGGAGAAGAAAGAGAAACCATCATAACGCTGGTGTAGGAGCTACTGTCTCCTTGGTACATTTATGCATGAATTCAGGCCACAACCAAAATGATCATCCCTCTTATATTTCATGACACCAGAAGTCACATCCGTGCAGAAAATTCTGCCACTAAGCAAATTGAAATCTCCACACTCTTTTTCCCCTCTAGTTTTAATCTCAGGAAGTTCTAATGTATTACAGACGGCAAATGTGCAGGATGTATATGCAACCTGTGATCTGACATTCATAGAACTGGACTGGAGAGTAAATAACTAATACTGCCTCCATCCACGTTAAGTCTAAGTGATTCTCTGGAAGAAAGGAGTTGCAAAGTAACATGAAAGCCTAAGTTGGAGATTAGCAAATTCTGTTTCTTTCTCGTTGTTGTTTGCTCTGTTCATGGTTTAGCAGTACATCAAGCATCAGAGGTGAAACCAATGTCTGTAAAACCAGTTCTAAAGTCCATCAGGATCCCTTAAATTATCTCAGGATAGTCACAGGGGTGCTGTACACTGATGTTTGTGCATGAGGTTGAACAAGGCAGCTCTGTAAAATTACAGTAAAATTGATCTTTTTTGCCTTTCAAAGCTCAATGAAAATACCAGCTCCAAGTAGAAGGCAAACAATGTAGTGAAAAATTTTGCTGATTGTGACGAATTCCTCATAGACCTCAATATTTCAGACTTTTGGCATCTTTCACAGAGATGAATTTTAAAAATGATGTGATGGCACTGAAAATGTGGACTGAAAGTTCACCGTGCAAAACTTAATGCCTTGGGGCTTCCCTGGTGGCGCAGTGGTTGAGAGTCCACCTGCCGATGCAGGGGACACGGGTTTGTGCCCCGGTCTGGGAAGATCCCACATGCCGCGGAGCGGCTGGGCCCGTGAGCCATGGCCGCTGAGCCTGCGCGTCCGGAGCCTGTGCTCCGCAACGGGAGAGGCCACAACAGTGAGAGGCCCGCGTACCACAAAAAAAAAGAAAAAAAAAAAAACTTAATGCCTTATTTTGTGTGGTGATTTCCCATTTTGAAAGGGCTTTCTCATTTGATTTTGTTAATAGGGCAAGCATTATTACCCACCCACTTCAGACAAATTCAGCATCCAGGTTGCTAATCAAAAATGCTAAGAAAGCCAAGAAAGCATCATCCACAATGTCCCATCACCTGATGAACTAGAATAAAGTAAGTCCCAACTCAAGATGAATTCCCTTTAGCAAAAACATTCTTCAGAAACTACATGTTGAGAAGCGAAACAAAACTACAACAAAAAATAACAAAAAACTCTACTCTTTTTTTTTTGTTTCATTTTATATTGGAGTATAGTTGATTAACAATGCTGTGTTAGTTTCAGCAAAGGGATTCAGTTAAACATATACATGTATCCATTATTTTTCAGATTCTTTTCCCACTTAGGTTATTACGAGCACAGTCCGCTGTGCTCTACAGGAGGTCCTTGTTGGTTATCTATTTTATATTAGTAGTATGTATATGCCAATAGGAAACAAAACTCTCCTCTCTTGACCCAAGTTTTCTCATCTGTAAAATAGGGATAATAGATCTTAGCCTTTCTTGTATCCTCCACCTCTCATGGTTCTTTCCAGATTACAATTAGATAACGTAGTGAAAATGCTGTGAGGTGGACCTGTTTCTCCAAATCCCTAGTCTGTGGCCTCCTGTTAGGCTGAATATCATCTCTCTAAATTCCAGCACAATTCCCAGAGCAAGGATCTATATGTCATGTGTAATGCATTTCTTTCAATCTTGTATTATATTTATTTATCAGTATATCTTACCTCGCTACTGGAGTTCATTCCTGCACGATCCACGTCCGTTTCTACTTTGTTCCCCAGCAGGAAGCATGGTGCTATGAATGGAGTTGGTTCTCACTAGAGTCAAAATTAGAATGAATATGCTGCTTGCACCTTGGAGGGACCCGTCCTCCTGTCTCCATCTGGGACCCTTGGAAATGTTTCTGCCTGTCAGAGTTTGCATGGAATAACTCTTTCATTAAGAATTCACCATCTCCTGGGATTTCTTTCCTTTGCAAAATTGCTAATTCTTTGGTTATTCCTCTTTACCACACTCTGACTTTCATGTGCACCCACTAATAGGGAACTCCTTGGTTTTTTCTGCAGTGCTTAGTACAAGACCCTGTATATTTTAAAGGTTCAGTCAATTTTAGTTGAATTAACAAATTAATATTTTCAATTGTTACCACCCTTGAATCAGACTCTACTTCTCCCTCACTTGGGCCAAAAGCATATGAAATATAAATGGCTTTGCAGCCCCAGAACGCACTTTTCTAAAATAATGGGCTGACATTTCTCCTGGGCTGAAACATAGCCTCAGGGGTAACTCAAATGGCCAAGATAATTCCTGGGCCACTAATGCCACATTGGTGACCTTTTGGACTAGGCCCATTTTAAGACCCCGAGCAAAGGGCAAAGTGATAAAGGAACTAAGTCATAAAGGAACTAAGGTTGATCTCCTGAGCACTTCCACCTGCTGGTTCTAAAGCCTTCTTCCCCACATCCAAGAGCTCAGCATCTTTACACCATCTTCTAACTGTTCAGAGCTTCCCACACAGGGGTGGTCCTGTTCAGCTTGTTCTGAAATAGGACCACGACCATTCTCTAGCCATTATCCGGGAACTACTTTCTAGGATAAACCACAGTTTCCAATAAAAGCCAACCCAGCTTCTAAAGAAACTGTTCTTAAAAGCTTTCATTCTAAACTATTTCAAACAAGAACCAAGCATTCTTCAGAAAATAGAACGTAGTGCAATTTGAAAGAGAACAGATTTTCAGAAGTGCCCCAACCATGTCTGGCCAAATACAATTTATTTGACATTAATGGGGAAGACCAAAATGCTCTTGTTTTGAATTCTCTCTTTAGAAATGGCCTTATCAAAATAATCCTCCTGCATCAGCTTAACGGCTGTTTGACAGCAGATCAAACATAGAAGTAACCAAAGCTGAAAAGTACTGTATTTCTGCACCGTTTTGGCATCCGAAATGTGATGGATTGACTATGCGGCTGAATTAACCAAGAAAAGACTTTCATTCCACTTTCAAAGTTTTACAACTGTGAAACAACCCTTTGGGTGTAAATTCACATCCTCGGACTAATATACAAGCAACCATTCCAAAGATCTAATTACAGCATCAGTAGAAAGAAGCATCACCATGATCATCCACCGTGGCGCCAAAGGGGTTGACCAGATTGAATTTGAACTTTTCTTTCATGCCTGCCAATCACTGCCTGGCTTTTCAAAAATGGATCAAATTCAATTGAAACTGCTGGAAATAAGGCAGAGGAAAGTGAAGATAAACAAGAAGAGTCAGATCTGATAGGGATCCGAATTTGGGATAAAATTCAGTCTCCTTCCTGTCTTACTCCGTCCTCCCGACTCCCTATTTGCCCATCAGTCCCAGATGAGTAGTATTTCAGATTCCAGTCCCGTTGTTCCAGAGAGAGGCTATTTTGTCAGCCTGGGCCTCAGAACAAAGTAGAAGGGGGTCCCACTTGACCTATACTGGTGAGAAAGATTATTTATTTAATTATTATTCATATCAAAACCACTTATCTCTCTGTGTTTCTTTTACCTGAAAGAAGATATGTATTTTTAAGGTGTACAAAAGATCTAAACTTTAGAAATAGTGAAAGTATTAGAATAAATTGTCAATTAATATTTGTGCATCATCAAGATATGGGAGACTTTCTCAAGGAAGATCAGAAACTGAAAAATGTATAAAAGTAAAGAAAAATGCATAGGAATTTACAAAAATTAAAAATAATGTTGTAACAAAATACATCATAAATGAAGTCAGCAAAGTCAAAGTCATGATACAGAAGTCAAAAGACAAAGTGGAGGACAAGTTTGCATAATTTGAATGAAAATTGGTTAATAACTTAAGTATTCAAAAGAACCCCTAAAAATGCCAGGAAGAAGACAATGTGGAAAATGTTCAGTGGATATAAACAGGGTAATCACAGAAAAGGAAACATTTTCAACTTCATCAGTGGTCAGGATAGTAAGAATTACAATGAAGAGTTATCATTGGGCTTTTAAAATTAGCAAAAATTATTAAGATTTGCAACCTACACTGCTAGGTGAGAAGATAAATTGATACAGTAGTCTGGCATTTTTTAAAAAATGTAACGCCCTTTGATTCAACAGTGTCAATTTGGGAATTGATCTTGGGAGAAATCAAGCACCTAAGCCTACAGTTATATATAAACGAATGTTTACAGCCACACTGTTTTTAGTAGCAAAACCCTGGAGATAATCTGAAAGTCCATCAGTAGAGGAATAGTTGACTGAATATGTGGGATACCCACGTAGCTGGTCCTAGGATTCCCATGTAGCTACTGAAAAGAGTGAGCTAGGGCTGTTACCCCTGATCTGTATTCCATTGATGGGTGGTGGAAAACACCAGCTGCATAGTAAAATGAAGAGATGGTACCATCCTTGCTTTTGAATGTTCTTGCGTCCTTTCCTTTGACTTGCTTTTCCTCTCTTCTTCGCAAGCCATTCATCATCATCTGTGTTGTCTAATTCTGACATTCTTAAAATATTCAACTCCTCAGCTTATCAGGAAGCTAAATTGGTCAACCCAGCTGGGCTATGTGTCCATCACCTGTGCTGCCTAGTTATCCTGAGCAGACCTCAGTCACAGCCATTTATTCAACCCTTGGATTCTTGTAGACCATGAACTCTTTGAAACAAGGGACTATATATTTTATCTCAGCATCCCCAGCATGGTATATAGATGTAATATCTGACGTAAGGGGTGATTTATCAAACTCTGTTGAATAGGTGAAAAAGTAATCGGTCCAATCGCATTCCCCAATTTAATCTAGATGAGTAATGGTAGAATATTAGAATTAGATGGAACATCACCAAATACAGAAGAGTAGCCTCTGCTGGGTACTTTCTTACTTAAGCAGTGGTATCCCTGTGAAGAGCTATGAAATCCCCAAGACATTTGTGCACCAACATTGGCTGAAGACAAAGCTTTTCTTGAAAGTTTCCAAAGTTGCTCATAAAGTATAGAAATTTTAGGATTGTGTATACAAATTCATATGCTTGCTCAAGTGTGAGCACTACCTACCAGAGAGCAGTGCTCACACTTGAGCAAGCATAAGGAAAGGAAAAAAAGGAAGGAAATGAAGATGTCTGGCAATAGAGTGAACGCTGCATTCTGTGTAATGATCAAACTCTTTATTTTGCCCTCTGATAGATGGAAAAGTGAAAGTGATCCCATTGGCCTGCGGTATTTCTCCATTCTGTTTCAAATTTACGTCTTCGAAGTCTTCATTTGTTTTGTTTGTTCTTGTGACGGTTACTGAGCCACATCTTGCTACGTGTCCGTGACCAAGTTGCAGAAAACGCCATAGAGCTTAGTGATTAAGAAGCCAGGTTTTGGAGTTAGAAAGACCAAGGATAGAATCTTGGCTTTGCATTTACTGGCCATCGGACCTTGAATAAGGTGACCTAATCTCTTCAGCTTCAGCTGCCTTGTCCATACACTAGGAATTAGAAGAATGGAAAGTCTCTCATAGACTGTTAAGCATTGACAGAAAAAAATATGAAAAGTGCTTAGCAGGCTCCTGTGCTCATTATTTAGTTCATGTTTTTGTTATTATTATGACCAAATTCCATCAGCTCTAAAAAGTGTGTTTACTCACAACTTATCTTTGACATCAATCAGGATACATCTTACAGGTGGCATCTTATAGTTACTGAATGGTACATAAATCAAGATTCAACTTACAATAGATGGCTTCTTAGGTTTGAAGAAAAAGGCTATTGTTAGTACCGTTGGCAGGTTTCTGGGGGGGACTGACTTGAGCATCAGGTCATGATGGCTAGGGTCAGTGTGCCATCCTGCGGCAGTACCAGTCTTTGCTGCATCTCTTCTCCCCATCCCTCGAACTATGGAAACTCAGAGCCCCAACGGTTTCCTAGTGACCTCTGAAAATGTGTTTTCCAGTATGGTAAAGAGCTGGTGTGATATTCTCAATAAAGAAGGTCTCAAACCCGAACTAAAAACACTCTAACAAGGAAGGATGGCCACTTTATTATTGACTCATGCCTAAGTTCACTAGGACGATTTCTGGAACCTCTTCCTGATCCACAGTTCTGACTGTGACCGTGACCAAAGAGATCCCACGTTCTCTGTCTCTGCAATCTCTACCATACGTGGTTTCCATTCTCCCAAATCCTTCAAGTACCTGTCCCGAAGCCTTTCCCTGACATGGCTGAGATTCCCACTGGCATTTCCTTCATGCCCATCCTCTGCATTGTCTCAGCAGGCAATCTCTCTGAGTTTTCCTTTTTACCAGAATGACGAGAGCCAAGACAAACCAATTTTATGACAACGTCTAGTCTTGTAAATGGTCTTCATCTGTGGTCCTCTTTAAAGCTCATCACTAAACTTTGTAACCATGTCATTAAGGTTGTTTCTCTTAATATGCAGTTACGAAAATCAAAATGATTCAACATAAAAGGCATAATTTGCACCCATAGCTTCCACAAGCCCTGAGATGTGTGATATGGTAGATTGCTCAGTGGCTACAAATTCCCTGTTGAATCTAGACTGGTGTTCTGACTTGCTTTGAACAATAGAATGTGGAGGAAATGAAAGAATATCATGAAAATTCTGGAACCTGAGCTTCAAGAGGCTTTGCACTTTCCATCTGGGCTCACCTGGAATGCTGTCCTGAGCTATCCATTCCACGAGGAAGCCTAGGATGGGGAGAGAGAGACCTAGCCACCCCAATCATCCCAGGGGAGCCCAAGCTTCTATCTACCCACCAGCTGACACAGTGACATGAGTGAGCTCAGGAGAGACCGGCAGAAGAACCCCACAGCGAACCCACCATATTGTAGACATAAAAAATGGCTGTCGTTTGAAGACATTACATTTAGAGTGGTTTTTACACACCAGTAGGTGACTGAAAGAAGCCAAAGTCTTTCAATAGCTAGAACATATGTCTCTAAATTAGAGACTGAAAGAAGAAGGCCCGTAGGAAGAAATCTGACAATAAAACATGAAAAAAAAGTTTCACTTCACTTTTATTGAACTTTTGTTTCTGTCACTCCAGTGTATGTGCCATGTGAAAGGCTTTATATTTTATAGAGCTGTAAAGATGAGTACTTTGAATTTTTTACACCCCTTTCATAAAATCATGACAATGTGCTCCTCAGACAAGTTTCGTGTCCCTACCTAAGATTTCTCTTACTGCAATGTACAAAGGTGATGTGATCTGCTCAAGAAGTGGGAAAAGGAAGAATCCCGGAATAAGATGGGTGCTGTTTCCTGGTTTTCACCATTCTAAGGTATTTAAGAGGGGGGGGATCCCGAACAGGGTCAGCAAACCATGGCCCGGGGGCAAAGACTGTCTGTGATATGTTTTGTATACCTGTGAGCTAAGAATGGTTTTTGCAGTTTTTAAATGGTTGAAGCACGAAATCACAAGAAGCATAATATTTCACGATATGTGGAAATTATATGCAATTCACATTTCAGTGTCCATAAATAAAGTTTTATGGGGATCACAAAGCAACGCTCCTCCATTTATGTATTGTCTAAGGCTACTTTGTTCACTATAACAGCAGAGCTGAGTAGATGTGATGGAGGTTGTATGCAAAATCTGAAAGGTTTTCTATATGGCTCTTTACAGCAAAAGGTTGTCAACTCTTGGTCTAGAATGCAGATTTGAGCATTTTCTCTCTAGGTTGCTGTCATGCGTTATATCCCATGGCGGTATTTGTGAATCCGTAAATAAAAGCACCTAGCTGACTTTCTCCACCTCATCCTCAGAGTCCGCACAGCTTGTTCATCTAATATGGAGAAGTGTAAAGGTGTTTAAGTCCTAAAATTGGTTGGGAAGAGATGAGAGCAAGGAGAGAGGACAAGAGGGGGTAAATCACGGAGTAAGCACCTGATGATAAAAACTGAAGAAGTGACTTGAAAAATGCCTTCTGTATGTTTCTCTCTTGGTACCTCTTCTAAATACCTTTTTTTTTGATGGATCAGAGCTCTTTCTGAAGAGCTGGAATAGCAAAGAACTAACAACATTAGCCCTAAAGAATAACTTTTTCTTTCCTATTAGCTTCCATCATCAGCAATTAAAAGTTCTTCAGAAGATCTTATTGTGACAGTGTCATTGACAATAGATAAATAAATATATAAATAAAAAGACTAGACACATCTTTCCTTACCTGCCTGGCCTTCCCAGGCTCCAAACTCCCTCTTCACACCCTAACTTAAAAGGTGCTCCTGGGCTTCCCTGGTGGCGCAATTGTTAAGAATCCGCCTGCCAGTGCATGGGACACAGGTTTGAGCCCTGATCCGGGAAGATCCCACATGCCGCAGAGCCACTAAGCCCTTGCACCTCAACTACTGAGCCTAAGCTCTAGAGCCCACAAGCCACAACTACTGAAGCCCAGGCACCTACAGCCTGTGCTTTGCAGCAAGAGAAGCCACCGCAATGAGAAGCCCGCGCACCGCAACAAGGGGTAGCCCCCTCTGGCCGCAACTAGAGAAAGCCCGTGCGCAGCACCGAAGACCCAACACAGCCAAAAATAAATAAGTAAAATAAATATATATTTTTAAAAAAGGTTCTACCAATCCACCCCATGAGTTATTTTTAAAGTCATATTCATAATCCATTCATATGCTTTGCTTCTACAACAGTCTGAGGTATTATGGAATATAATCTCAGGATACCAAAGAGATCCAGAAAGACACATTTGGTTAGAGGAACAGTCATTGTTAGAATGATCATTGGAACAACCAATGGAAGAATTTTTAATTGTTTTCCGGAAATGACACACCATTACTAGGAGTGGAAGAAGAGAAAACAAGTCTTTTCTCCTTATCACAATATAGTTTCAAGTATAATTTCTGGTTACTAAGAACCTTTCCAAGTAACATATACAACCTTCCCTCTTCTGGGCTGCATGCTTCTTTTCCCATGATTTTTTTTTTTTAGTTTTTCCTATTAGGCCATATGCTAATATTTATTTCTCGTGTATTTGACCTTACTGAACATATGTATTGGTTTAGGTATTTAAAAAAAATAATTTCACTTTGATCCACCCTCCAAATCACATTGTGTTTACCACATTCCTGAGCGGGCTAGGAATCGTTCAGCAGGGAGCATTATCCAACTAGAGCATTTTGGAGGAAACATGTTATTATAATAACTTTCTAGAGGGAAAACTGTTCAAAGAAAATTTTACAATGAAGGAACAAGAACCACTTGCTATATAGTCACGTAGAATCTATTTAGTACAAAAAACTACAAGTCTTTTTGCTTCTTTTCCCCCAAACTCAAACAAATATGCAAGCTATAGATACCCTCACTACATTTTATCTTTACTTCTTAGCTGTTGAGAATCGTTTTCTCGTCAGATGTCACATATGACACTACCTTTATCAGATTTGAATTTAAATAATAACTAAATTTTGCAGTAAAGGAATGTTTATTTAAAGCCATGACTCTGTGAGTGAATTTATGTAGGGCCATTTATTTAGCATTTTCTAGGCCAAGTCCATCACTCAGGATATATGAAAGTAACATAAAATATAATACAAAATTGCCTTTTAAAAAATGAACGTTTTTATTGGCTTGCTTAGCTGGGAATGCAAATGTCGGGTGGAGCTCAGTGTTGGCTGACTGCAAAGGTCCGTGCTGAAATCATCAACCATCTCTCCATTCTGTAGTCCAAAGTGCTGCCTTCCTCCTAAGATGCCATAGGATGGCAAAAGTAGCATTCTTCCTTCTTCACACTGAGTAGAAGAAAGATAATTCTCCTACTGTCTTTCCCAGGTAAACAAAAAAGAACTTTCTAAGGAGCCCTCAACAAACAGGTCTTTTGTGTCCCATTGGTCATATCGTGACATGAATCCATTCCCAAGCCAATCCTTTGTGCAAGGGATGGAGTTTTGGTACTTGGACTTGAAGCTCAGGAGGAGGAGATGAAGTCAGCTCTGAGTCTCATGGGCTGTGTACCTATTTGAACATAACTAGGTTACTTCAGAAAGAAAGAGAAGGGGATAGATGTCTGGTAACGAAACAGCGGTATCCACTTTAGGCAGCTATGTGTATGAAATACAATAAGATTGATGTTATAGAAGAACTGTATCCCCCTTTCCTTTACTGGCTTCTTTTTATTCTGTTGTTATGACTAACAAAGATCACAAATAGATAAAGGATTTTGTGTGTATTAATTTCATTATCACCACTAAAGTAATTCTAAAAGGACTTTTTTTTAATTGAAGTATAGTTGATTTACAGTGTTGTGTTAATTACGGCTGTACAGCGAAATGACTCAGTTATACATATATATAGTATATACATTCTTTTTCATATTCTTTTCCATTATGGTTTATCACAGGATATTGAATATAATTCCCTGTGCTGTACACTAGGAGCTTTCTATATATAATTGTCTGCATCTGCTAATCCCAAACTCCCCAATCCATCCCTCCCCCTCGGCAACCAGTCTGTTCTCTATGTCCGTGATTCTGTTTCTGTTTCACAGATATGTTCATTTGTATCATATTTTAGATTCCACATATAAGTGATATCATATAGTATTTGTCTTCCTCTGTCTGACTTACTTCACCTAGTATGATAATCTGTAGTTGCATCCATGTTGCTGCAAATGGCATTATTTCATTCTTTTTACGGCTGAGTAGTATTCCGTCGTATATACGTACCACATCTTCTTTATCCATTCATCTGTTAACGGACATGTAGTTTGTTTCCTTGGCTATTGTAAGTAGTGCTGTTATGAACATTGGGGTGCATGTATCTTTCTGAATTATAGTCTTGTCTGGATATATGCCCAGGAGTGGGATTGCTGAATCATATGGTAGCTCCATTTTTATTTTTTTAAGGATCCTCCATACTGTTTTCCATAGTGGCTGCACCAACTTACATTCCTACCAACAGTGTAAGAGGGTTCCCTCTTCTCCACACCCTCTCCAACATTTGTTATTTGTAGACTAAAATGACTTTTTCTTATTTTCGACTGAACTTCTCTAAAATAAATATCTTTTATCTATTTTTTAAAGTGACTGCTGGCTAGGTTCTGCAACCATGACCACAGTCAATTTGAGAATATTTTCATCATTCCATACCCATTAGCAATCACTTCCCATTTTCCTATTCTGGACATTTCATATAAATAGACTCATAAAATCTGTCTTTGGGATTGTTTTGTCCCATTTAAAAATTTTGTTAAATATGCACAACATAAAATTTACCATTTTAGCCATTTTAAAGTGTACAGTTCAATGGCATTAAGTACATTCAAATGTTGTGCAATCATCACCACCATCCATCTCCAGAACTTTTTCATCTTCCCAAACTGAAACTCCGTACCCATTCAACAGCTCCCGTTTCCCAACCAACCAGCGCATCTCGGCCCCAGTTCTACTTTCTGTGTCTAGGCATCTGACTACTCTAGGTGCCTCATGTAAGTGGAAGCATCCTGCATTTGTCCTTTTTTGTCTGGATGATTGCACTTGCATAATGTCCTCAAGGTTCATCCATGTTTTAGCACATATTCAAAATCCATTCCTTTTTATCACCAAATAATAGTCCATTGTGTAAATATACCGTATTTTGTTTTTCTATTCATCATTTGATGGCATTTGTCATGTTTCAACCTTTTGGCTATATGAGTAATGCTGCTATGAACATTTATATACAGGCTTCTGTGTGGACATAGGTTTTCATATCCCTGGATGTATATACCTAGGAGGAGAATTGTTGGGTTGTATAGCTTTTATCTTTGAAATATTCCTTTATGCTAAGAATCCCAAAGACACTATTAAGGCAAAGGAAAAGAATCTTTTTACAGCATGCCCCTTGATATCTATTGCTCAAATTTTTTCCCAAAGGGTTCTTGAATGGATGCTACCTTCAGTAAAGCGATATTCTAGTTTCACTGTAACCTTCCCAGCAGTGGGTATTATTTTTTCTAAAGTGTGTGTTAAGAGTAAGAACTGGGCTTCCCTGGTGGTACAGTGGTTGAGAGTTCTCCTGCCAATGCAGGGGACACGGGTTCGTGCCCCGGTCCGGGAAGATCCCACATGCCGCGGAGCGGCTGGGCCCGTGAGCCATGGCCGCTGAGCCTGTGCGTCCGGAGCCTGTGCTCCGCAACGGGAGAGGCCACAACAGTGA
>NW_020172982.1:3524070-3552283 GCF_003031525.2 Neophocaena asiaeorientalis asiaeorientalis | reverse complement strand
CCCCTATACCGAAAAAAAAAAAAAAAAAAAAAGAGTAAGAACTTAACTTTGTTGTTTTAACATGGGTGGGTTTTTTTTAATTATTAGCTGCTATTCCTCCTAACACTGGACCCCCAGATGGGAAAACCAGCTAATATTTGAGCCTTACTCAGATGGGTTGCTTTTGACTGCTCCCCACAAATGCCCTTGAGTACCACAAATGCTATGATGGTGGCAAGGAGTGCTCCTCTTTACCAAGTTCTGAAGGACAGCTCTTTGCAGGAGTGAGTCAAAGCATTTTGGCCTTACCGAGCACAGCAGGTGTGAGCCTTGGGGAATACTGGGGAGAGCTTCTCCAGGTTTGGAATTTTGTAATCACTCTTTTTTTTTTTACCTGACATATAGTCAACTTACAATTTATACAAATCTATTAAAAAACACTGAATTGTATACTTAAGTGGGTGAATTGAATGGTATCTGAATTATACCTCAATAAAGGTGTTGAAAAAAAGGCGGAAAGCTATACATGTTCAATATAATATTATTAAAATTCTTAAAACTTCACAAATATGAAGTAAAAAGTCATGGCTAAGTAAATCATGATAATTTTATGGTAACACAAGTACATATCATATAGCCATTATAAGTAGTCATTACTAAACCCATATGGAAATATTTTGTAATGGTGTAAAAGAACACAAGACACAAAATGGTTAAAAAAAAAAAAAAAAGAGTGCATATGGATAATGCCTGGAAGAGAAATGGGAAAAAAAAGTGAAAACAATCAGTGTGTTGAAGTATTTGCCTCAGAGGCAAATCTTTACATTTTTTTCTCTATTACTCATAACTAAGAAAAAAGACTACTGGCTATAATATTCAAATGTGTACCATTACTGCATGCTTATTATGGTCTAGACTTATGACTCAAACACATAGTACCTTTTAAGCCAACAATTAAATAGAAGATAGACAGTGTTTTCCCACTTCACAGATTAGTCATCTAGAGCCAGGGAGATGACATGGTTTACCTGAAGTCATCCATTTACTAGGTTGCACAGCTCAGAGTGTCCAAGTCTTCGGTTCCTAAGTCCTGACTTCTATACTATTTGGTGGGGTGAGCGGGAGCTGTTGTAACAGATGACTGTAAACTGAGGGGCTTAAAATAACGGAAATGTATTCTTCCACCATTCCGGAGGCCAGGTATCCAAAATCAGGATATCTACAGGGCCACACTCTGCAAGCTCGACGGCACAATCCATCCTTTGCCTCTTCCAGCTTTGGTGGTGGCTGGCATTCCTTGATTTGTGGCCCCATCTCTCTCTGCTCCATCTTCACCTTGTTTTCTCCACTATGTATAGAGTTGAACTTCCTCTCTTCTCTATTAGAAGGATACAGGTGACTGCATTTAGATCCAGGAAAAACTCCTCCTCCCAAGATCCTTAATTTAATGACACCTTTTGCCATGTAAGGTGATATTCACTCTTTTGCCGTATAAGATAATAATCACAGGTTCCAGAAACTAGAATATGGGCATATCTTTGGGACCACCTTTCAGATGACTAAACGCACCTGGCTAAAAACCTGATTAAAAGAAAATTCGATGGTACAGGATTCCTGTCTCTCTTGATCTCTGCTGAGTTCCTAGTATCCAACACAACACAATGTTTGATAGAGTACGTGCTCAACAAACATTTGTTAAATGGATAAATACTTTGGCATATAGGAATAGAAAGTGTCCTGATACTGGTAGGATGTGCCCTACCATGGGAAAGAAGCTGTGCGTGAAAGAATAGCTGGGGAAGTAAGATTTATTTTCTATAAGATATTCAGATATTCTCATAAAAATGTTTTGACCACAAGGATGTCCTTAAGTGAAGTCAGAGACGTAACAGAATAGCTGCTGCATCAATCTTCTCCCTGTTACAGCTGTGAAACAGAAGTAGATAAAAAAGGGAGCAGAGGAACTCATAGAATCAGATCATCTTCAAGTTCGCAAGGACCTGAAATGTTGTCTAGTCCAAGTTCACACCCAATGACAGATGACCACACCTGGGAGACACTGAGAGCTTCCATTTAAAGGCCTCAGTGCTCAGGATCACGCCACCTGACCGCTCAGCCCATTTTATCATTGGGCTGATCCAGGAGGGTGAAGGTGAATTAGTACGAAGCTTCGAATATATGTGATCAGTTACACAGACGTTGTCTCAGGAAGCCTGTTGTCTCAGGAAGCTCTAAGTTCAGTCTCGGAAGAGTGGGCTAGCAAAGGGAGAGCAGCTTCCCATTTCGTAAATTTCTATGAGCATGAGAGGTTATGGCTTTTCTGATCCATGAGAATGCTAGGCACTCTATTAAATGGAAGATAATTTCTACTCAGAAGTAGGGACCGAGCACCACTGCTGTTCAAATTATTGGTTGAAAACAATGTTTATTTTTTATCATAAAACCCTGACAGCATGTGAATGAGTCTAACATAGAAAATGCTAAAAGGCAGACAACGTTATAGAGATGAGTTGATTTGCTGTAAGATTTGCTGCATTAAAGAAAAATGCTGTAATTATTTTTCATATTTTTATTGAATCATTTCTAAACCAAAGTAGATGTGAAGAAAAAAGAATTGAACATGTTGTTTATTAATATGCAGCATTATAAAATTTAATAAAGAGAAAAAATAAAAATATATAGACCTGAAGGAGAAAACAAGGCTGAAATAAGCAAAAGATAATTTATTTAACACTACTGTCTAGAAAATTTATTAGATTGATTTTTAATGTTTTTCTAAGTAAATCTGGAAAGATGATATCCATGCTAGTTCAAGGGATAGTGCATTTTAATGTCAAAATGTTTATATTTTAAAAACGTATTTCTCACCCCATTTCTCATAAGATGTTTAAGCATAGACACGTGCCTATAAGCTTCTTTTGATATTTTCGAACTGTAGGTTATATTGGCATGAGCACAAAGTTATGCAATCTTAAATATATTACCAAGATAAGATAGTTGAAATTCTTCGTGGCAAAACCCGCCATAAAAATCCAGAATTGATAGGACTCAGTTGTCTGACTGCTGTGTTGGAACTGTGGCCTGTGCAGGAGGAATCTGTTGTGCATTTACATCCCGCAGAGGGGAAAAGCAACTTCCTTCTCAGTGGTTAAAACACTGAGCGGGACAGTTCTTTTAGGTCTGTGTTCCCAGAGGTTGTGTTTATGAACTGAATCGGGCTGATTTGAACCAGATTGAATCTCAGTAAATATTTTCTGAATAAATGAGCAGCTAAATGGGATGGGTGACCTCTGAATTGAGTGTAGAAAGGTCTGGGTTTATGTTCAAACACTACCACTAGCTTGGAACAAAGCTGAGGTTTTCTTATTCCAGTCTAGGGTTCATTCATCAAGAACAATTTGTCAGTGAATAAATGAACTATAAAAAGGCTGAAGCAATATTGAAAAAATACAAATATATAATATTTTTGAGTACCTACTCTGCCTCTGCCACCTGACTTTGTATATATTTTCTTTTGTACCATAGTATCCTGTGAGGTGTGATTTCCACTCCTCCCTGCCACAAGTGAGGTTAATCAGAGAAGAGTCCTGGAATAGTTAAATTTTGAAGAAAATAATAAAACATAAGAGAAAGGGCATTCCAGGTACCAAAGGAGAGGATGTTTTTAAGCAATTTTTTCCCCCAGTTATTGAATTGTGCCTCAAAAAACAACCTCCAGTGTTGATTTGTTTCGAAAATAAATGTCAAGAAAACATTTCCTTTCATGCTTAGATCCAGGATGTAGCTTCCCTGCTTACATAAACTCTGAAGTCCTGGAATCTGCCTCCTTTAGTTTTATAAAACTTTACTCTTTAAACCCAAATACTAGGGGTTTTTTTGACAGAATATTTTATGCATCAGTTTTTATGCCAATTTTGACACACCCTCCTCCAAATGAACTTGGGTGAATAAATGAGATCAATTGCGTGAATATTGTCTTCCAGATACATTTCAGGATTTCTGTCTATCCCAAGGAAATAACAAAGATGGACTTGCTTTTTTTTCCCCTCCAGGAGTACAAAGTTTCTTTGTACACTGCAAGCAAAATTTCCAGACACAAATATTTGCTAAGGAAAAGAAATCACAAACATGGAACACCTACTTAAAATTTGACAGGCCCATTCATTCCAAAACTGCTAACAAAGATGCTGTGAGCAGAATGTTGGCTGAAGTCCACCTCATCCTGGACAGACAGGGGCAGGGCGGTGAAGAAGGAAGGCAAGCAAACACTGAGTAAGAATGGCTAAGCCAATAAATAGAGTTTCGGCTACAGAAACAATTTGACATCAAAGGACCATCGGTACAAATGCTATGTAGATGCATTTCCCAGTGTAGCCAAGAAAATATCAACTAAGATGATTACAAGTGGCTTTATATCAAAGGAATATAAGTGTAGAGCCTAGGATACCCCAGAGATGGTGACAGCTGTCTCAACACTACTAAAATAACAGATCAATCCAATCAATTCAGCGAAACAGCTGGTCAACTCAGTTAAACAAATATCCATCAAATCAACGGCCAGACTCAATTAACTAGCAAGCAATCCCCAAATACTCATGCCTGTTATGTATGTACAAAGTAGACACGGTGGCAATTTGGTGCATGTGAAGATTGCATTTTTCTAGAGAAATTAGAGGGTTAATGCAAATCTTTTAGAGGATATTCTATATATTTCAATAATTTCTCAGCATCTTCCCCAGGACACCATGGCATCCTACCTGGGCTACTGAAACTTCTCCTTCTAGCCAGTCTTTCACTGCCACCAGCTTGACCCTCTGTAATCCACACTTTTAAGCAAAGGATAAGCTATATCATGCCTTCTTCTTGATTAAAATTCTCCTTTGCTTTGTCTTCTATTATGGATAAAATTCACACTTTTTACTATGACCTACAGAGACCTATCTGATCAGGGCCCAGCCTTTCTGTCTCTTGCCTCTAAAAGGTCGTTTTTCCGTCCTAAAACACCCAAGCTTGTTACTAATTCTGGGCCTTTGCACCTGCTGTTCCTTCTACCTGGAAAGCTCTTTTCTTTCCCTCTCATCATTTAGACCCGAAGCCTCCTATCTCAGAGGCTTTCTCTGACCATCTCAGATAAGACAGCTGTCTTTTCCATACCAATTACTCTCCTACTGCCCTTTAAAATTTTTTTCATAGTACATATTCATTCTGAAATTATGCAGTTTCTTGACTTGGTTTCACATTGATTGGCTTCCCCTTAGAATGTAAGCTTCATTAGAGCAGGTACCTGGTGTGGGAGACAGGATAATGTCCCACCCCCAAAAATGTCTACATCCTATTCATCAGAAACTATAAATATGTTCCCTTACATGGCAAAGGGGCCTTTGAAGATATGATTAAGTTAGGACCTTGAGATGGGAAGAGTTTTCTGGATTATCCAGGTGGACCCAGTGTAATCACAAGAGGGAGGGAAGAGGGTCAAAGTCAGGAAAAGGAGTTGTAAGGAGAGGACCAGCGGTTGAAGTGATGTGCTTTGCAAATGGAGAAAAAGGCAATGAGCTAAAGAATGCAGGTGGCCCATGGAAGCCCCCAAAGGCAAGGAAATGATATTCCCCTCCTGTCTGCAGAAAGAGCTCACCTTGAGAGTACCTTGAACTTAGTCCAGTGAAACTAATTTCAGATTTCTGACTTCCGTAACAGTAAGATAACAAGTGTGTATTGTAGTGGTTATTTGTTAGGGCAGCAATGTGAAACTAATGCACGTATTTGCTTTGCTCCATGCTGAATCCTTCTGTCAAAACCTGTCTAATACATAGTATATACTCAATAAATATTAGTAAGACAAACAAATGGTAAACTACATGCCAAAATTTCCTTGTGGGAAAATGTGAATGCCACAGTGGTTTAGACTGTATATGAGTAAGACTGTAGTTACAGGTCCAGTTATATTAAAAAGCTATAACCACTGCCCTACCCATTATCTTTTGGTTATTTCTTTTTTTTAATTTAATTTTGTTTATGTTTTTATATAGCAGGTTCTTATTAGTCATCAATTTTGTACACATCAGTGTATACATGCCAATCCCAATCACCCAATACATCACACCATTACCACCACCACCCCACCGCTTTCCCCCCTTGGTGTCCATGTGTTTGTTCTCTACATCTGTGTCTCAATTTCTGCCATGCAAACCGGTTCATCTGCACCATTTTCTAGCTTCCACATATATGCGTTAATATACGATATTTGTTTTTCTCTTTCTGACTTAGTTCACTCTGTATGACACTCTCTAGATCCATTCACGTCTCAACAAATGACCCAATTTCGCTCCTTTTCATGGCTGAGTAATATTCC
This sequence comes from Neophocaena asiaeorientalis asiaeorientalis, assembly GCF_003031525.2. Taxonomy (NCBI): domain Eukaryota; kingdom Metazoa; phylum Chordata; class Mammalia; order Artiodactyla; family Phocoenidae; genus Neophocaena; species Neophocaena asiaeorientalis. Next base: position 3,545,952 of record NW_020172982.1, on the reverse strand, counting down.
ATTGTATATATGTACCACTTCTTCTTTATCCATTCATTTGTCAATGGGCATTTAGGTTGCTTCCATGACCTGGCTATTGTAAATACTGTTGCAATGAACATTGGGGTGCATGTATCTTTTTGAATTATGGTTTTCTCTGGGTATATGCTGGATCATATGGTAATTCTATTTTGGGGTTTTTAAGGAATATCCATACTGTTCTCCATAATGGCTGTATCAATATACATTCTCACCAACAATGCAAGAGGGTTCCCTTTTCTCCACACCCTCTCCAGCATTTGTTCTTTGTAGATTTTCTGATGATGCCCATTCTAACTGGTGTGAGGTGATACCTCATTGTAGTTTTGATTAGCATTATTCTAATAATTAGTGATGTTGAGCAGCTTTTCATGTGCTTCTTGGCCATCTGTATGTCTTCTTTGGAGAAATGTCTATTTAGGTCTTCTGCCCATTTTTGGATTGGGTTGTTTGTTTTCTTAATATTGAGCTGCATGAGCTATTTATATATTTTGCAGATTAATCCTTTGTCCATTGATTCGTTTGCAAATATTTTCTCCCATTCTGAGGGTTGTCTTTTCGTCTTGTTTATGGTCTCCTTTGCTGTGCGAAAACTTTGACGTTTCATTAGGTCCCATTTGTTTATTTTTGTTTATATTTCCATTACTCTAGGAGGTGGATCAAAAAAGATCATGCTGTGATTTATGTCAAAGAGTGTTCTTCCTATGTTTTCCTCTAAGAGTTTTATAGTGTCCGGTCTTACATTTAGGTCTCTAATCCATTTTGAGTTTATTTTTGTGTATGGTGTTAGGGAGTGTTCTAATTTCATTTTTTTATATGTAGCTGTCAACTTTTCCCAGCACCACTTATTGAAGAGATTGTCTTTTCTCCATTGTATATCCTTGCCTCCTTTGTCATAGATTAGTTGACCATAGGTGCATGGGTTTGTCTCTGGGCTTTCTATCTTGTTCCATTGATCTATGTTTCTGATTTTGGGCCAGTCTTGATTACTGTAGCTTTGTAGCATAGTCTGAAGTCAGGGAATCTGATTCCTCCAGCTCCATTTTTCTTTCTCAAGATTGCTTTGGCTATTCGGGGTCTTTTGTGTTTTCATACAAATTTTAAGATACTTTGTTCTAGTTCTATAAAAAATGCCATTGGTAATTTGATAGGGATTGCATTGAATCTGTAGATTGCTTTGGGTAGTACAGTCATTTTCACATTATTGATTCTTCCAATCCAAGAACATGGTATATCTCTCCATCTGTTGGTATCACCTTTAATTTCTTTCATCAGTGTCTTATAGTTTTCTGCATACAGGTCTTTTGTCTCCCTGGGTAGGTTTATTCCTACCTAGGTTTATTCCTACCTAGGTTTTGCAAGACAGGAAAAGGGAAAAAAATGAGTGGAAAGTGACTTGGCCTTATATGTATAATATTATAAGTCAAAAGAATTGCGAGAGAAGAGGGATGAGAAAAGAACAGGAGCGACTTTGGCAGTCTGGCCCTTCCCTGCTGCACTGTGGCTCTTCATACGCAGGCCTCTCACTGTTGTGGCCTCTCCCACTAGGGAGCGGAGGCTCCAGACACGCAGGCTCGACGGCCATGGCTCACGGGCCCAGCCGCTCTGCGGCATGTGGGATCCTCCCGGACTGGGGCACGAACCCATGTCCACTGCATCGGCAGGCGGACTCTCAACCACTGTGCCACCTGGGAAGCCCGTGATTCACAATTTTTTAAAGGTTATACTCCATTTATAGTTATTATGAAATATTGGCTATAATTCCTGTGTTGTACAATATATCCTTGTAGCTTATTTTCCACATAGCATTTTGTACCTCTTTATCCCCTCCCTGTGACTTGCCCTTCTCTGCTTCCTTCTCACACTTGTAACTACTAGTTTATTCTCCATAGCTGTGAGTCTTGTTTCTTTTCTGTTATAGTCATTTGTTTGTTTTATTTTTTAGATTCCACATATAAGTGATATCACAACGATAAAAAAAAACATAGCAAGGGATGTTATTCTTTTTGTTGCAATGGTAAATGGGAGTGTTTCCTTAATTTCTATTTCAGATTTTTCATCATTAATGTATAGGAATGCAAGAGCTTTCTGTGCATTAATTTTGTGTCCTGCAACTTTACCAAATTCATGGATTAGCTCTAGGAGATTTCTGGTGACATCTTTAGGATTCTCTATGTATAGTATCATGTGCTCTACAAATAGTGACAGTTTTACTTCTTCTTTTCCAATTTGTATTCTTTTATTTCTTTTTCTTCTCTGATTGCCATGGCCAGGACTTCCAAAACTATGTTGAATAATAGTGGTGAGAGTGGGCATCCTTGTCTTCTTCCTCATCTTAGAGGAAATGCTTTCAGTTTTTCACCATTGAGAGTGATGTTTGCTGTGGTTTTGTCATATATGGCCTTTATTATGTTGAGGTAGGTTCCCTCCTTGCCCACTTTCTGAAGCGTCTTTATCATAAATCGGTGTTGAATTTTGTCAGAAGCTTTTTCTGCATCTATTGAGATTATCATATGGTTTTTATTTGTTAATATGGTGTATCACATTGATTAATTTGCATATATTGAAGAATCCTTGCATCCCTGGGATAAATCCCACTTGATCATGGTGTATGATCCTTTTAATGTGCTGTTGGATTCTGTTTGCTAATATTTTGTTGAGGATTTTTGCATCTATATTCATCAGTGATAATGGTCTGTACTTTCTTTTTTTGTAGTATCTTTGTCTGGTTTTGGTATCAGGGTGATGGTGGCCTCATAGAATGAGTTTAGGAGTGTTCCTTCCTCTGCAATTTTTTGGAAGAGTTTGAAAAGGATGGGTGTTAGCTCTTCTCTAAATGTTTGATAGAATTCATCTGTGAAGCCATCTGGACCTGGACTTTTGTTTGTTGGAAGATTTTTTTATCACAGTTTCAATTTCATTACCTGTGATTTGGTCTGTTCATATTTTCTATTTCTTCCTGGTTCAGTCTTGGAAGGTTATACCTTTCTAAAAATTTGTCCATTTCTTCCAGGTTATCCATTTTATTGGCATAGAGTTGCTTGTAGCAGTTTCTTTCTATTTCTGGAGTGTCTGTTGTAACTTTTCCTTTTTCATTTCTAATTTTATTGATTTGAGTCCTCTCCCTCTTTTTCTTGATGAGTCTCGCTATTGGTTTATCAATTTTGTTTATCTTCTCAAAGAACCAGCTTTTAGTTTTATTGATCTTTGCTATTGGTTTCTTTGTTTCTATTTCATTTATTTCTGCTCTGATCATTATGATTTCTTTCCTTCTGCTATGTTTGGGTTCTGTTTGTTCTTTCTCTAGTTCCTTTAGGTGTAAGATTAGATTGTTTATTTGGGATTTTTCATGTTTCTTTAGGTAGACTTGTATAGCTATAAACTTCCCTCTTAGAACTGCTTTTGCTGCATCCCATAGGCTTTGGATCATCGTGTTTCCACTGCCATTTGTCTCTAGGTATTTTTTGATTTCCTCTTTGATTTCTTCAGTGATCTTTTGGTTATTTAGTAATGTATTGTTTAGCCTCCATGTGTTTGTGTTTTTTAGGTTTTTTTCCCTGTAATTCATTTCTAATCTCATAGCATTGTGATCAGAAAAGATGCTTGATATGATTTCAATTTTCTTAAATTTACTGAGGCTTGATTTGTGACCCAAGATGTGATCTATCCTGGAGAATGTTCCGTGCACACTTGAGAAGAATATGTAATATGCTGTTTTTGTATGGAATGTCCTATAAATATCAATTAGATCTATCTGGTCTATTGTGTCATTTAAAGCTTCTGTTTCCTTATTTATTTTCATTTTGGATGATCTGTCCATTCGTGTAAGTGAGGTGTTAAAGTCCCCCACTATTATTGTGTTACTGTCAATTTCCTCTTTGAGAGCTGTTAGCAGTTGCCTTATGTATTGAGGTGCTCCTATGTTGAGTGCATATATATTTATAATTGTTATACCTTCTTCTTGGATTGATCCCTTGGTCATTATGTAGTGTCCTTCCTTGTCTCTTGTAACATTCTTTATTTTAAAGTCTATTTTATCTGATATGAGTATTGCTACTCCAGCTTTCTTTTGATTTCCATTTGCATGGAATATCTTTTTCCATCCCCTCACTTTCAGTCTGTATGTGTCCTTAGGTCTGAAGTGGGTCTCTGGTAGACAGCATATAGATGGGTGTTGTTTTTGTTTCCATTCAGCGAGCCTGTGTCTTTTGGTTGGATCATTTAATTCATTCACATTTAAGGTAATTATCGATATGTATGTTCCTATGACCATTTTCTTAATGGTTCTGGGTTTGTTTTTGTAGGTCCTTTTCTTCTCTTACATTTCCTACTTAGAGAAGTTCCCTTAGCATTTGTTGTAGAGCTGGTTTGGTGGTGCTGAATTCTCTTAGCTTTTGCTTGTCTGTAAAGCTTTGATTTCTCCATCAAATCTGAATGAGGTCCTTGCCGGGTAGAGTAATCTTGGTTGCAGGTTCTTCCCTTTCATCACTTTAAGTATATCATGCCACTTCGTTCTGACTTGTAGAGTTTCTGCTGAGAAATCTACAAATCAGAACTCCTTTTGGGAGTTCCCTTGTATGTTATTTGTCATTTTTCCCTTGCTGCTTTCAGTAATTTTTTTTGTCTTTAATTTTTGACAATTTGATTACTGTGTGTCTCAGCATGTTTCTCCTTGGGTTTATCCTGTATGGGACTCTCTTTGCTTCCTGGACTTGGGGTGGCTATTTCCTTTCCCATGTTAGGGAAGTTTTTGACTATAATCTGTTCAAAGATTTTCTCAGGTCCTTTCTCTCTCTCTTCTCCTTCTGGGACCCCTATAATGTGAATGTTGGTGCATTTAATGTTGTTCCAGAGGTCTCTTAGGCTGTCTTCATTTCTTTTCATTCTTTTTTCTTTATTCTCTTCTGCAGCAATGAATTCCACCATTCTGTCTTCCAGGTCATTTATCCTTTCTTCTGCCTCAGTTATTCTGCTATTGATTCCTTCTAGTGTAGTTTTCATTTCAGTTATTGTATTGTTCATCTCTGTTTGTTTGTTCTTTAATTCTTCTAGGTCTTTGTTAAACATTTCTTGCATCTTCTCGATCTTTGCCTCCATTCTTTTTCCAAGGTCCTGGATCATCTTCACTATCATTATTCTGAATTCTTTTTCTGGAAGCTTGCCTAACTCCACTTCATTCAGTTGTTATTCTGGGGTTTTATCTTGTTCCTTCATGTGGTACATAGCCCTCTGCCTTGTCATCTTGTCTATCTTTCTGTGAAAGTGGTTTTTGTTCCACAGGCTGCAGGATTGTAGTTCTTCTTGCTTCTGCTGTCTGCCTTCTGGTGGATGAGGCTATCTAAGAGGCTTGTGCAAGTTTCCTGATGGGAGGGACTGGTGGTGGGTAGATGTGGTTGTTGCTCTGGTGGGCAGAGCTCAGTAAAACTTTAATCTGCTTGTCTGCTGATGGGTGGGGCTGGGTTCCCTCCCTGTTGTTTGTTTGGCCTGAGGTGACCCAACACTGGAGCCTACCCGGGCTCTTTGGTGGGGCTCATGGTGGACCCTGGGAGGGTTCATACCAAGGATTACTTCTTAGAACTTCTGCTGCCAGTGTCCTTGTCCTCACTGTGAGACCCTCCAACACTAGCAGGTAGGTCTGGTTCAGTCTCCTCTGGGGTCACTGCTCTTCCCCCCGGGTCCCGATGCACACACCACTTTGTGTGTGCCCTCCAAGAGTGGAGTCTCTGTTTCCCCCAGTCCTATCAGAGTCCTGCAATCAATTCCCTCTAGCCTTCAAAGTCTGATTCTCTAGGAATTCCTCCTTCCAATGCTGGACCCCCAGGTTGGGAAGCCTGACGTGGGGCTCAGAACCTTCACTCCAGTGGGTGGACTTCTGTGGTATAAGTGTGCTCCAGTCTGTTAGTCACCCACCCAGCAGTTATGGGATATGATTTTACTGTGATTGCGCCCCTCCTACCGTCTCATTGTGGCTTCTCCTTTGTCTTTGGATGTGGGGTATCTTTTTTGGTGAGTTCCAGTGTCTTCCTGTTGATGATTGTCCAACAGTTAGTTGTGATTCTAGTGCTCTCGCAAGAGGGAGTGAGAGCACGTCCTTCTACTCTGCCATCTTGGTTCAGGGCCTGAGGGCCATTTTTCTTTTGGTTATTTCTCCTGGTGGGCAACAAAACATTGTAAAATATATGTTGATTGTATCACTCAGAAGGCATTTAAAATATGACCCCTGCCAACTTCAAGGTCTATGAACACTGGTCTGACTGACCCACAGAGATTAGCATGTCAGGATGTATATATGTGACTATATGGACATAAACTTCTGAGCACAGTTGAACATACTGGCTTAAAGGGAATATCTGTGTAGGGTATATTCTGTGTAGGAAATATGGCTCTGATCTTTAGGACTTATAACCAGCACTGGCATGCATGGAGTTGTCCCTTTGTGAAATATACAGTGTTCATTATGTTTCTGATTAGTTTCTTGACATGGTATTCCCATGGGCTTAGTTGTAAGTACAGGGTAGGAAAAAATGTAATCAGAAGAAAATGCATAAACTGTAAATCAAGTTATTCTTAATATCCAATACAGCTGACTCATAATGGCATTTCTCCAGGTAAATAAGCTGAAGCTTAATGTTGAGCCCTTTACCAATGTTCTTTGAATATTAGAGAAACACAGACTACAAATTCAGTGTGTTTCTTCCTGCACTATATATTTAACTAGTGAAAGGCAAACTTCAGAAGGATCAGAAATTGCATTTGAATGAAGAGCCAAATGCCATGCACATTTCGAAGACTTCTTTTCTAGAGTTGTAACTCCTGGGAGGATTAATCTTTTTTGTAATCTGTCCTCCTTCTGCATTCCAAGAGTACTTGTAATGCTTCAAAGTAGGGGCACTCCAAGTATAGTAATATAAAGAGGCTAAGGGTGTAATCACGGATCTCCTTCCTATATGAAATCTGGATGAAGTATAAACTATTTAGTATGTGAATTTAGTTCAACAAGTGATTTTACTGATTTGGTGTAGCGTGTGGCATCTTGAGACATGAGTAAACTCAAACCTATCGTATAAGTGGTGCTGCACGCCCACAAGTGCCTAGTTGATCTCTTAAAAATATGTGAAAGAATCCTTGTAAGTCAAGACTCTGAAGCCTCTAAAAGGCTGAAAATGATCCAATTAAATATATTTATATACACATACATACTCATATATAGGTATAATATACATGTGTATGGTTTGTGCATAGTTTGCCCAGCTGATTTGAAGATGCGTTACTATAAAATAAGCAATATTCAGGGAGGATGTGGTATTGATTGCAAATCTTTTCCTGAAGGACTGCCCATCCTTGAGTCAGGTGTGGCTTAAGAGTATCAATGGTGGTAATAGAAGTTAACAAGAATTGAGTACCTACTGCGTGTCCATGTTCAAGGGGTGTAACATGTTACTTAATGTTGTCCTCACAATAACCATATGAGGGGAGTTATTGGAATCCCCACTTTAGAGACAGCAAACAGGGGCACAGAGAGATGGAGCTGATAAAATCTGTACAGTCAAGCATGTGGCAGTGTGAAGCTCTGTGCTCAGGCTCTTTGACTTGAAGCCCCCACTTTTTCATCAGGTACATCCAGAAGAGGACCTTGCGACCACCTACACCCTTGTCCTGCAGGAGAGTTTCTGTCAGTTTCCTGATTCTTTAACAATCCTCCAATTTTTTTCTCTCTTTATACTAATTGCAGAGTATTCTCTAGTTTTCTTTCTGCAGTCATTTAATGATCAACAGAGTCTTCATTACTGTAGGAAATCACCTATTTGTAAAATTCTGGAGCTTAAGGAGTGCATCCCCCCCCTTCCATTATAGTTCATGTCCTGCAAAAGTTGTGTAGACCCCCAAACTTGTTTTTCTGGCTGTTTGAACAGTGACAGAAAGTTTCCTAGGCCACCCACACTTTCTGAAGAAAGGGAAGAACTTCCAAGTGAAATGCTGCCTGGACCTCTCTCCCCACCCCCTACCACTGTTTAGAAACCAATAATGAATATGGCTTTCTGTGTGCCTTATCAACTATTTCTTCTGACTAGCAACACCTCAGGGAATTTTACCAATGATGTTAAGTTACCAGCACTGAACAGGCCACTCTACTGGAAACACAAGTAATACATTACCTAGCCCAAGTCTTTGGATGACTCACAATCAGGTCTGGGATTGCAGTAGACACTGTTGTTTACTTACTCACCAGGCATTCTCCTCTCCAAATTCTTATTGATAGAGTCAGCTTTCCATGATAGAGACTACAGAGGCCAGATATTTATCTTCCCAGCTTCTTTTGCTCCTGGAAGTGATAATGTGACCTACTTCTGGTCCATGTAATGTAAGGGACATTCTGCTTGTGAGTTTAGGGGAAAAATGAACCTGCGTGATTTAAGAGAGAGAGAGATGGACAAGATGATCTTATTCTCCTTTTCTCACTGTCCTTTCCTCTGTCCTGCTCTTAAGTGTTGCCATGTAAAAATTTAGTGTTTGACTTGCTGCAGCCATTTGTGGCAGTTTGGAGTTGGGTGGGAGTGGAGGAATAGACAGTGCAAATGAACTGAGGAATGCAGAGAGAAAATAAAGAGTCTGGATCTTTCATGAGGTGGGTAAGCCAGTGAGACAACCTTGGGATTACTTAACTCTATACCTTTTTCTGTTTGCAAACAATCTGAAATGTTTAGCCAATTGTAGTTTAATAAAAGCAATATGACTGATATGGGAAGACAAACCAGAAATACTAGAAGTAGTTCGAGAAGAATACAAAGTGGTGAGTGGCAGACTAGTTCTGGCAATACATGCTGTAGGTAAGAAAAGAAAGGATACAGGAGTTTGATGCAAGCATCATGGAGCTTGTGGAGTTTCACTCAAGTTCCTTTTGACATTCCACTTAAAAATGCTTGTCATTTTAGAACATTCTTTAGGGAAAAAAATCATGTTGTTTACCTTGTCTGCACTGATGTATACATTCATTAAATATTGGCAGGGGAAAATTATTATAAAATTATAATATTAGAAGGAAAAATGTCTTTATGTATGACCTAGGTGGTACTGATACTGTGAAAAAACTGTGAAAAAAATCTCAAATCGACAGTTGTATCAATATTTAAATGATATAGGAGTCTCTGTTACTATCATAAAATCTGAACATATTAATTTTCTAAAAAGTACTTATGCATATGAGTGCTTGTCAATGAAAGTAATTTTGTTTGAAATTCCACATTATCCTATTATAGTTATAATCAGCATTATTGTGTAGAAGGATCATTTCCCTGCCATTTTCTTATAGTGTAAAAACAGTCCCCGAGTCTCAGTTGGCAATTTTAGAACAATTAATGATTTTTCCTTAAATTCCCTAAATTATTTATTAAGATATTAAACTGTTCCATTTTCATCCATTGCTAATATTTTTCACGTACTGGAGCATCTACATCACCACCGAGTAGAATCATTTCTTTCATTTTAGTTTCTACTCAGTCTTACTGCCATTCTATATCAAGTTCTTAAAAGACAATTGAGGCTATACATATAACAACATAACTATATATATGCATGGTTATACAGATGTAATGTATAACTATATGTTGTTATATATATATATGTATATATATATATGAAAGATCAAGAGCTATAGGACAAGGTGAAGCATATATATAGACATATGTGTATATGAATGTATGTATATGTGCATATATACACATACATGGGTGTGTGTATGATCTTTGGCTTAAAGAAGACACTTTTGTTTCATCTTGATTTTGTGTATCAGTGATTTTCTTCGATATGTGTGTGTTCTTACTCATGTATTTAGACAAATGTATGTTTTTTTTTTATAAAAACACCACTGCTGTGTAGTCTTTTTAATAAAAATTCTCAAGGGCATAGATATTTTGTTTGGAATATAAAGTTAATTCAAACCACGTGAGGGGTGAGCCCTTACTGTTTTGCTCAGAAGTCCCAAGGCCTCAGCTGATGCTCTGTACTGTGATACAATGAATTTTGAAAGAAGTTGTGTTTTAATTAGTCACCTTTTGTCATCTCCTTTCAGTTTTAGGTTTACACAGATGGCCATGCTGTATTCAGGGAACTGACAGAAATGCACCATTTTGCATGACTAAAACGCACAGTCTATACCCAGAATGCTTTTCTTCACAATTGCATTTTGCTTTCATGCATCATTAAATAGTATAATAATTGAATGATTTCTCAATAAAGTGACAAGTTCACCTCAGGTTTGATGTACAGGTCTGTGCAATCCATTACCATAAATTGAGTTTTTTAAACCTAAGCAGAAGAAACCCCTTGGGAGTTACAGAGGCAGAATGATTTTTTTTTTTCTTATGCAACCTTATTTGATAATGTGGCCCAATCTGCTTGGATCGTATGTTGGAATTCTGTGCTCCGTTTGCATTTACTTGTGTGTTCTTTAGAAAACATACCCTCTGTGGTTAAGGATTTTTCTGCTCGATATTGGGATTGAATTTTGTTTCACTCGTTGAGTTTTCTGGTTCACTTCTGGGATATTGCTATTGACTGTGCAAAATTATATCCTTGGGCCAGAAAATTCATCTGAACATAGCAACGCTTGACTGCATCCCCAGAGAGAACCCATAATGTCTGAGGAAAAGAGAAGTGAATTAAAACAAAATGTTTATATGCTATATAACATAGTGTGTGGGTTTTGGGGGCACGCATAGTGTGTAGGTGGGGGCACGTAGGTGTGGGACTTGTCATGAATGCCCGTCGAATACATCAATGTTTAGAGTACAGATAAGAATTTCCATCACCCAAACAAGTGATGGTGAAGATTAGGCTACAGTGATTTAAGTCTAAAGTTGCCCCAGATGATATGTTACCAATTTGTATAACATCAGATTTGGTATGAATAAGCAGCTACATAAACTATGATGTTCAAATTCGACCTACTTTCTAATTATACAGTCTTTGAAGGTTTTTATGCAAGATAACGTTAATACCCCAAAATATACATAATGTGTGTATGCAGTGTAAGTTTGACAATCAAAAGGACACCTGTGTACCCACTCTGCAGCTTGAAAAGTAGAAAATCACATCTTTGAAGTCTTTTGTGTTACCCTTTTTGATTGTAAACTCCACTTCTTGCCCTCTCTCCAGGTAACTAAACACTCACCTGAATTTTGAGTGATCCATTTCCTTTCTTTTGCTTATATCTTCATAACATATGCACCTATCTCTAAACAATATTTTATGCAGTTTTGCCTGCATGCTTTTGATCTTTCTGTATGTGCAAGATTCCAGGAACATTCTTCTCTCACTTCTTTTTTCCCTCAGTGTTGTTTCTGAGATTCACCCATGTTGATGTATGTCACTGTAGTTCCTTCCTGTTCTTGTTCTTTTACGATCTACAGGTGCACTGCAATTCATTAAGCCATTTTACTGGAGCTATACCTTTGGCTTGTTTCCAGAGTTTGCTCTGTTAATAATGCCACTGTCAATATTCTTGTACAGGTCATCCTTTGTACCTTTGCACAAGTTTCTGTAGATGATATACCTAGGAATAGAATCACTGGGTTATAGGATACATGCATCTTTAGATTTTCTAGGTAATGACAAATTGTTTTGGAAAATGGTTGTACAAATTTACATGCCCACCAGCAAATTATGAGGGTGACTGTCGATTCACCAACACTTTTGTTTAGCCAACTTTAAAATTTTTGACAACCTGGTGAGTGTGCAGTGGCATCTCTTTGTAATTTTAATCTGCATTTTCCTGATTACCAATGAAGTTGAACATCTTTGCACACACATGATTATAATTTGTTTTTTGTTTTCTTCTCTGAGATGCTCATTCAAACCTTCTGGCAACTTTTTGATTGGTCTTATCAGCGTTCTCATCTTATTTCTGATTTTAAAGTGAATAACTTTTACATTTCTTTATTAAATATGATGTTTGTTGTAGATTTTTAAAATTATAAGTACCCTTTATTGGTAGAAAGAGCTTCCTTCAACTTTTAGTAGGTTGAAGTTATTTTTTTTATGACAGTCTATTTAAAAATTGTCAAAAGCTTAATAATTTTTCAATATTAGGATGAACATATGAAATTTTCACTTGAACTAACCTTGCTCTTTTGAGATAAAACCAACTCATTTATGATAGTTTACATTTTTAAGTATCCTACTGAATTTCACTTACTCATTCCTTGTTGAAGATTTTTTCATCTAAGCTTATGAATAAGACAGACCTGTAATATAAATGCTTTCTACTATCCTTGTCTCATAAAGTTACTTAGAATTTTTCCCTGTAAAATCTTATGTAAGGGTAAAATTTATATAAGATTACAAGTATCTACTTATTGAAGTTTGTTAAACATCTCTGAGAAACCATCTGTGCCTATTGAAATATTTTAAATTATTATTATTATTTTATTTATTTATTTTGTCTGCACCGGGTCTTAGTTGCGGCATGCGGGCTCTTAGTTGTATGCGGGATATAGTTTCCTGACCAGCGATCAAACTTGGGCCCCCTGCACTGGGAGCGTGGAGTCTTACCCACTGGAACACTAAGGAAGTCCCTGAAATATTTTAAATTATTGATTCAATTTAGCTCATTATTGTCAGTTTATTGAGGTTTTTAATTTTTTCTTGTCATCCCCAATGCTGTTCATTTGTACTATGCCTTGAAAGAATGTATATTCTACAATTTGGAACTAAAGTGTTATAAATACGTCCATTAGATAAAGCATGTTAAATATGTCATTCATATGTTCTATTTTTTTATTGTTCTTTATATGCTTAATCTATTATTACTAAAAGGTACATTTATATAACATAGCTCTGTGGTACGGTGATTCATTTGTTTCTTCTTGTAGTTGTTTCAAATTTTGATTTCTAATTTTTAGTTTATGTTATTTTATATTATATAATTTGTTACTTCCTGGGGAATTGTCTGCAATTGTACAGTACGTTTTACTCTCTATTAATTTTATTCCATGTAGCATAATTTTTCTTATGTTAATGTAACATCAGATTTTCTTTATATTTAGTATTTGGCTGGTATACATTTTCCCGTTATTTTACTTTTAGACTTTTTGTGTTATTTTGTCTTAGGTTTGAGTCTCTGTTAAAAAGCATATAACTATTTCATTTCCAATCTTGTCTGACAATCTTTGTCTTTTAATTCTAGAGTTTAGTCTGTTTACATTGATTGTGATTATTGTCATATTTGAATTCATTTCTAGCATCTCATCTTGTGCTTTTTACTTATTCTACTTTTATTTTCTGCTTTTTGCCTTTTTTCTTGCTCTTTTTTCCTCTATTTCATTTCTACTATTTTTTTGTGGCTATTTGAAAAAATATTTAACAGCATATTTATTGTAACCATGTATAAATTAAAATTTTTCCATTCCAGAGAAACATAAGCCCCTTAGAACTTAGTAATATCCATCACCTCCTAATAGCTTATATGCAGTTCTCTACCATAACTTCAGTTCAGTTTTGTTTTATTTTCAGTGTGAAAAAGTTAAGTAGATTTGTTATTGTTTAACGTAATGTTGGTTTAGATTCATCCCCATGTTCTCAATTTCTTTGTCCGTTACTCCATCTTTAATCTCCCTCCTTCCTTCTGGCATCTTCAACCTGAAATTACTTTTTCTATTAATATAGGATCTTAAAATATATATACAGAAAATAAGAGAGAGTATAACAAATGCTCATTACCCAGCTCCCACAATATCAGTGTATGTCCTGATAGAGGCCATATGTCTTATTTCAGTGTTACCCTTCTCCCATGTCCTCACTACCCCATATGCCCTAATGAATTGTTTCAAGCAAATCCTAGGTATTACATTTTTAATCTAGAAAAAATTCAAAATATATCTCTAAGAGATAATTTCTCTTTATTTTAAAAATAATGCATTATCATGATCACACTTAAATATAAAAAATAATCCCTTAATACCATCTAATATACAGTTAGTGTTCAAATTTCCTGCGATAGTCCCAGTAATATATTTTGACAGTTGATTACTTAAATCAAATTTCAAACAAGGTCAAAAGTTGACATGGCATTTAGTTGATAAGACTCTTTTATCTATAAGAGTTTTCTCTATTTTTTTTTTAATTAAAGGAGCCAGATTGGTTTTTTTTTTTTGTAAAATTTTCCATGTTCTCAATTTGAGTGATTACATTCCGTTGGTGGTATTTAAATTGCTCCTCTGTGGCCTGTGTTTCTTATAGACTAGTAATTATAGACTTGATGAGGTTCAGGATTCTTTTTTTCTTTTTTTGGTAAAAATATTTCGTAGGTGGTTCTATGTACTTTCTACTTCATTCTATCAGAAGGTATGAAACATTTCATTATCTCTTTTTTTGTGGTGTTAAAATTGATCAGTGGGTTTAGATTTTTTTTTACCATCATCCATTCATTATACAGCTTATCAATCAACCTTTTGCTAGAGAGTTTGGCAACATTTGAGCATTGCCTGGGTAAGTAATTTCATTAGAGAGTGCAAAATGGTGATATTCTAATTCTATCTTTCTTTCTGCATTAATTAGCTGGAATGCCTTGATTAAGAGGTACATTTTCTTATCAGTTGTTTGTTTCCTGTGGTACAGTTTACACAGCAAAGGCAGAAGAAATGCTAGATGCTTTTCTTCCTTTATGAGTTTTCAGAATAATTATTTGGTGCCATATATTAGCATCCTGTAAGTATGTTTGAGTTCTGTTATGTTTTGTTGTTTTTATCGAGGTCTCCAGTTTTCAGGTATTTTATATATATTCAATAAGTTACCTTCATCACCTTTTTGTTGTTAAAACTGTCCCCTTTGGGCTTCCCTGGTGGCGCAGTGGTTGAGAGTCTGCCTGCCAATGCAGGGGACTCAGGTTCGTGCCCCGGTCCGGGAAGATCCCACATGCTGCGGAGGGGCTGGGCCCGTGACCCATGGCCACTGAGCATGCGAGTCCGGACCCTGTGCTCCGCAACGGCAGAGGCCACAACAGTGAGAGGCCCGCATACCACAGAAAGAAAACAAAAAAACAAACAAAAAAAAACTGTCCCCCCCTAAGAAGTGGGAATCCCTTTTACTGACTCTTGATTTTTCTGAAAAGACCTTAATAGTCTTTGATAGCTTTCTTGCTTCTAATACGAAAATATATTCTGGTCTCATCTTGAACAGTTCCTCTCCCAGTCCTGAGAATATGCAATTTTCTGAAGAAGTCCTGGTTCTTCTTTGTAGGATATATATATATTTTTAAGACCACAGTCTCAGTGATTAGGGTGTTCATTACTACTGTATTTGTCATTTTTCATGGTATGAGTTAGGAAACAGGATTTTTGCTAAATCAAATAAAATAAGTTTATACTAGTATTTTCAATGCAAATTTAAGATGTCAGGTTATTTGTGTTAAATTCTCTGAGTTTGCATTCGTATCCTTTTTCCATCTCCTTTCTCCTACATGGAAAATGTGGTACTAAAGACCTTGAATAATTACTTATTTCATGCTAACATATATAATATGATTACCATTTAAAATATACTTATAATTTATTTTATCTTTTGAATACATTCACCAGGAATGTATGTTCAAAGTCCTTTGTTTAAATTCACTCAAATAAATCTTATCAGGGTAGTTAAGTGTCCAACTTGACATACAGCTAGTTTCCTTTGATTCATTTTGTTTAATAATTATGTAAAACATTTATATGGATCCAAAACCAAATTTTAAAATAAGGGGTATTCAGAGAATTCAGCTTCAATCTCTATTGTCTCCATCGTCTTCCATTCCTTCCCCATAGGTAAACAATTTCTTTAGTTTTGTTATACATTTTCATTGTTTAATATAAATATGTGTGAGTATCGTATGTATATATATGCATATGCACACATACTTCTTTTTAAAATAAGAGGTAGCATCTTTCTTTTTATCACGAAAAGTAAATCCTTTATACACATCAATTGATACAATTATGTAGTTTTCATCTTTAGATTGATTGATTTTTAAATATTGCACTTGCCTTGCATTCCTGCAGTAAATCCCACCTGCTGATGGTGTATTTCTCTTTGTATATATTGCTGAATTTGCTAATGTTTCATTGAGGATTTTTCTGTCAGTGTTCATGGAGGATATTAGTCTGTATTTTTTTTTTTTTGTATTGTCTTTGTCAGTTTTGGTATCAGGAAAATGCTGATCTCATAAAATGAATTGAGAAATATTCCCTTCTCTTCTATTTTCTGGAAAAGATTGTGTAAAATGGGAGTTATTTCTTCCTGAAATGTTTGGGAGAATTCTCCAGTGAAACAATCTATGCATCTGTGCCTAGATATTTTGTTTCACAAAGTTTTTTAAGCTATGAATTTAATTTCCTTTTTAGTTATAGCTCTATTCTGGTTATATGTTGGTTTCCTGTTTATTCCCTCTGTGTTTTTTGTTCTTCTCTCCTTCCTTGCCTCCTTGTTCATATTTTTGTATTCAGTCTTAATTTATCTTCAGTGTTTTCGACTATATCTTCGCATACTGGTTTTTGTGATCGCTCTAAGGGTTGCATACATTTCTAAGTTATCACAACTTATGAGCTCGTTTCAATAATTTATCACATGAAGGTGAATGTAACAACCTTACCAGTCTTGAGGTCCCTCTTCCTTTCCCACCTTTATAACAAAATTGCCTTAAATATTAGTTGTACACACAGTGAAAACTGCATCAGAGCCCGTGCTCTGCAACAGGAGAAGCCACCGCAATGAGAAGCCCACGCACCACAACGAAGGGTGACCCCTGCTCGCAGCAACTAGAGAAAGCCCGTGTGCAGCAACAAAGAACCAATGCAGCCAAAAATAAATAAATAAATTTATGAAAAAAAGAGAAAGTGTTATAATTTTTGCTTTCGATCATCAAATGTAATTTTTAAATCTAAAGTGGATAAGAACAGCCTGTTATACTTTCCCAGATATTTACTTCCTCTTTTGCTCTTTATTTATTCTTGAAAAGTTCCTGAATTTCTATTTCTTTTTCTTTGCTCAGACTTTAATTTTTCCTTTTTTTTCTCCAAGAGTGTTTGTAATAGCTTACTGGAGCATTTTATGATCGCTGCTTTAAGGTCTTCATCACATTCCAGAGTGTGAGTCATCATTGCACTTGGCATCCTTCGATGATTTTTCCTTATTTCAGTTGAGACTTTGCTGGTTCTAGAGATGATGAGCAATTTCGCATTGTATCTTGGACATTTTAGGTTATGAGACTCTGGTTTCTATTTAAGTTGTCTATTAGAACATGCAGGCGAGCTCTTGAAGTTTAGAATGCATGTTCTGTCTGTCCTTGTGGGCTGTGGTTCAAATAGCAATTTTGTTGTTAAAGCCTTTGAAGTACTATTCAGTCTAGCCTGTCTACTTGTATGCTAACCTGGGGCCAATCTGAGACCTGGGCAGCATTTCACACCGGTGTTCAGTTCTTAAGGCTTTGCTGTTTTGATTCTGGGTGGTTTCATGCAGGAGCTGCTCCAGGGTGTGCCCTGGGACTTCCCACAACTCATTTAAATCCTTGCTTCATCCAGATCATCCTTTTCCATCATCTTTCCCTCACTCTCTAGTTGGGAGAGTTGGGTGATTTGTCCCCTTGCTGTCCATTGTGTAGGGCAGGAGAGGAATAGTTAACAGTGCTCCACAGGACAGTTTCTGTGTAGCCACGGTTCTGACAAAGGGGCAGGGAGGTATTTGCTACATTAGTGCAGGGAGAAGATGGTCAGCCTGGGGGTTCTCCTCACGGTCTCTTCAACTGCCATGCCCAGAGGAGAGTGTGATGGATGCCAGTCACCTAGCACAGGAAGGGGATGGTTAATGCACAACTGCCCACCTTCTAGGAGGCCACAGTGCAGAGCAGGGAGTATGGAGTCCTGGCTTCTGGTGTTTGCCTGAAGTAGGGCAGGTATATTCAAAAGGGTTTTATCTCTCAGGTCCTTTTGTAAAGAGAGGGTGTTTATAATGGGATGGCTTCTTTTTTTTTTTTTACAAGGTCACCTGTATTGTCTATTTAATTCAATCCTTCAAGCATCCTCAACTTGTTTTTTTTTTCATGTATATGAAATAATGCCAATACTCCTTGTTTATACTATGTCGCTTTTACTTCACATGCAAGCAGAGTGTGTGGATGAGCATTTTTTTCTAAGTTAAAGAACTAAGGTCCTTAAGAAATACTCTAACTTTGAGTTCTTGCCTTTATCCTTATCATTTAAATTACCTGGGAAATACCCTCATGGTTCTCATGGTTTCTGACATTTTGTTATCCTATACATATTTTTTAAAAGATTAATACTCATGATTGCATATGTACGTATGACATATATGCATACATATGTATATATATAAACATATGTACTACATAGCTCACATATATATTAATCTAGTCACATTAAAATAAATGTATTAAAATATACATTCACTACTTTATCTTTGACCCTTGTCATGTCTAAATCTTCATGAATTACATAATTTTTGCATATATCATATACTATTTTATTTAACACATAAAATAATATTTTCATCAATTATGAAATTTTCACATTTTCCTAACTGTGTTGACTTTATTTTCTTAATTATTTGCCTGCTTTTTATTTCTAAAACATTTAGTTTTCTACAAATATTTTCCCTCACTCATAAAAATTATCTATATGAATTGTTCCTTTTGGAAGGAAACCTAGTACGTGGTAGCAAAACTCCCTTCAGAAAATGTATATTAAAATTGATGACTGACAGCGTCTTTCATCTTCCTCGTGGAATCCAACATCTGATAAAGCTTTTGCATCTGAAGCAGATGGGCAATCTTACGTTTTCTTATAAGTCAAGGGAAGACAGGACTGTGTGCTTGGCATACACTAGCCATCACAATTGACTTTCTAGGCAATGAGAATATCAGGATGAGCTCTGGAAGAGACAATTTGGAAAGAGCAGATTTAAAAATCAATTTAAAGAGTTTATATATTATATGTAAGAAATTACTTTCTACTTCTTATCAGCACAATGCAGCTCCTGTCTGTGGACACTGCTGGAAGTTTCTGACAGTGTTTGGAGACATTGTGCATCAAAGTGAACTGCTTTCTGGTATTCTTGACTCAGGACTTAGCAAGGTCAAGATGACCCTATTAATAGCTTTAATCCTCGTGGCCAGATCTTCCAAAACTTCTTCCTAATCATGGATTTCTACCCATAATTTCATCGCGTCCTGTGTTAATAAGACACTAGCCAATGTCCATAAACCTATAACAGTGACAAGAAAATTTAAGAAACCAGAAGACCCATTTTTGCTATTTGAGGTAGCCTGTCATAAAGAGGAGAGAATATTATCAGTGAGCTCCATGTTCCATCTGAAAACATGATAATGTTTCTAATATATTCAGAAGACTTCTTCAGTGTGTTCCAAGGCTATCGCATATTTTCAGGAAAAGTTATTAAATGGACAGATTTCAGCTTTAGGTGAAAGAAAGCTGGTACAGGGACTGTAACCCATGATGACAATAGGCACTCAGATTACCCTGACTTTGTACTTCACCATCCTTAGGGCAAGCATCCCTCCTCAGACATTTGGTCTGAAGATCAAGAGCTGCTTTGTCTCCAGACATCAACTGAACAGTCTCGGCAACGAGGAAACGTGAAAGGTAGTGAAAAAAGGGACAGACTAAGTAGATCTTTTCTACTATAAAGAGAAAAATGCCCCAACCAGAAATTTCTGCTTACATTTAATTGATTGTCACTGTGTCACATGGGCAGCCCTAACTTCAAGGTAGGCTGGGAAATATTTGACACCCCAACTTAATTGTGCTTCTGTTTGTAAAGGGGGTTGGAGGGGTAGAGACTGGAAATTTAGCCAAAACGTGCCACTGTGTTAAAAACGACATATTTGAATTTCTTTCACGTTAGGACCTCAGGAGATCTGTATCTGTCTTTTCTTAATACAACAGGTGCTGGTGTGTGTGTGAGTTTATACATATAAGAAACAGTAGGAAACATGTATGCAACAACAACAAAGGAAAATGTTACCACTATGCAATAAGCATAGAAACATTTGATTGGCAGATTTTTTTTTCTCCTTTTATTCCTAATCCTACTTTTGCCATTCTATCTCTTTTTTTTTTTTTCATTTTCTTCAACTTTTTTTTTTTTACATCTTTATTGGAGTATAATTGCTTTACAATGGTGTGTTAGTTTCTGCTTTATAACAAAGTGAATCAGTTATACATATGTTCCCATATTTCTTCCCTCTTGCGTCTCCCTCCCTCCCACCCTCCTTATTGCACCCCTCTAGGTGGTCACAAAGCACGGACTTGCTCTCCCTGTGCTATGCGGCTACTTACCACTAGCTATCTATTTTACGTTTCGTAGTGTATATATGTCCATGTCACTCTCTCACTTTGTCACAGCTTACCCTTCCCCCTCCCCATATACTCAAGTCCATTCTCTAGTAGCTCTGCATCTTTATTCCTGTCTTAACCCTAGGTTCTTCATGACATTTTTTTTTCTTAGATTCCATATATATGTGTTAGCATACGGTATTTGTCTTCTTCTTTCTGACTTATTTCACTCTGTATGACAGACTCTAGGTCTATCCATCTCATTACAAATAGCTCAATTTCATTTCTTTTTAAGGCTGAGTAATATTCCATTGTATATATGTGCCACATCTTCTTTATTCATTCATCCAATGATGGGCACTTAGGTTGTTTCCATCTCCAGGCTATTGTAAATAGAGCTGCAATGAACATTTTGGTACATGACTCTTTTTGAATTATGGTTTTCTCAGGGTATATGCCCAGTAGTGGGATTGCTGGATCATATGGTACTCCTATTCGTAGTTTTCTAAGGAACCTCCATACTGTTCTCCATAGTGGCTGTACCAATTCACATTCCCACCAGCAGTGCAAGAGTGTTCCCTTTTCTCCACACCCTCTCCAGCATTTATTGTTTCCACATTTTTTGATGATAGCCTTTCTGACCAGTGTGAGATGATATCTCATTGTAGTTTTGATTTGCATTTCTCTAATTATTAATGATGTTGAGCATTCTTTCATGTGTTTGGCACTCTGTATATCTTCTTTGGAGAAATGTCTGTTTAGGTTATGCCCATTTTTGGATTGGGTTGTTTATTTTTTTGTTACTGAGCTGCTGGTAAATTTTGGAGATTAACTTTTTGTCAGTTGCTTCATTTGCAAATATTTTATCCCATTCTGAGGGTTGCCTTTTGGTCTTGTTTATGGCTTCCTTTGTTGTGCAAAAGCTTTGAAGTTTCATTAGGTCCCATTTGTTTATTTTTATTTCCATTTCTCTAGGAGGTGGGTCAAAAAGGATCTTGCTGTGATTCATGTCATAGAGTGTTCTGCCTATGTTTTCCTATAAGAGTTTGATAGTTTCTGGCCTTACATTTAGGTCTTTAATACATTTTGAGCTTATTTTTGTGTATAGTATTAGGGAGTGTTCTAATTTCATACTTTTACATGGGCCTGTCCACTGGAAAAGATACTTGATACAATTTCAATTTTCTTAAATTTACTCAGGCTTGATTTGTGACCCAAGATATGATCTATCCTGGAGAATTTTTCATGAGCACTTGAGAAGAAAGTGTATTCTGCTGTTTTGGGATGGAATGTTCTATAAATATCAGTTAAGTACATCTGATCTAATGTGTCATTTAAAGCTTGTGTATCCTTATTTATTTTCATTTTGGATGATCTGTCCATTGGTGAAAGTGGGGTGTTCAAGTCTCCTAGTATTAAGGTGGTACTGTCAATTTCCCGTTTTATGGCTGTTAGCATTTGCCTTATGTATTGAGGTACTCCTATGTTGGGTGAATAAATATTTACAATTGTTATATCTTCTTCTTGG
>NW_020172982.1:3518785-3524052 GCF_003031525.2 Neophocaena asiaeorientalis asiaeorientalis | reverse complement strand
TATTATTTGTTGCTTTTCCTTTGCTGCTTTTAATATGTTTTCTTTCTATTTAATTTTTGATAGTTTGATTAATATGTGTCTTGGCATGTGTTTCCTTGGATTTATCCTGTATGGGACTCTCCTGTGCTTCCTGGATTTGAGTGACTATTTCCTTCTTCATGTTAGGGAAGTTTTTGACTGTAATCTCTTCAAATATTTTCTCTGACCCTTTCTTTTTTGTTATTTGAATGTTGGTGTGTTTAATGTTGTCCCAAAAGTCTCTGAGAGTGTCCCAAATTCCTTTCATTCTTTTTTCTTTATTCTGCTCTGCAGCAGTTATTTCCACTATTTTATTTTCCAGCTCACTTATCCATTCTTCTGCCTCAGTTATTCTGCTATTTATTCCTTCCCGAGTATTTTTAATTTCATTTATTGTGTTATTCATCATTGCTTATTTGCTCTTCAGTTCTGCTAGGTCCTTGTTAAACGTTTCTCGTATGCTCTCCATTCTATTTCCAGCATTTTGGATCAACTTTACTATTATTACTCTGAATTCTTTTTCAGGTAGACTGCCTGTTTCCTCTTCATTTGTTTGGTCTGGTGAGTTTTTACCTTGCTCCTTCATCTGCTTCATGTTTCTCTGTCTTCTCATTTTGTTTAACGTACTGTGTTTGGGGTCTCCTCTTCACAGGCTGCAGGTTCCTAGTTCCTGTTATTTTTGGTTTCTGCCCTCAGTGGGTGAGGTTGGTTCAGTGGCTTGTGTAGGCTTCCTGGTGTAGGGGACTGGTGCTTGTGTTCTGGTGGGTGGGGCTGGATCTTTTCTTTCTGCTGGGCAGGGCCGCGTCCCATGGTGTTTTCTGGGGTGTCTGTGAACTTAGTATGACTTTAGGCAGCCTCTCTGCTAATGGGTGTGGTTGTGTTCCTGTCTTGGTAGTTGTTTGTCATGGGGCATCCAGCACTGGAGCTTGCTTGCCGTTGGGTGGGGTTGGATCTCAGTGTTGAGACAGAGGTCTCTGGGAGAGCTCTCTCCAATTGATATTATGTCAGGTCAGGAGGTTTCTGATGGTCCAGTGTCCTGGACTCGACTCTCCCTGTTCAGAGGCCCAGGCCCAACACCTGGCTGAAGCACCAGGACCCAGCCGGCCACATGACTCAGAAGAAAAGGAAGGAAAAAGAAAAAAACAAACAAACAGATAGAACCCCAAAGCAAATGGTAATGGCAATACTAAACTGACAAAATCACACAAAGAAACATACACACACACGCTAATAAAAAGAAAACAAACAACAGCAACAAAAAACGAACAGACAGAACCCTAGGACAAATGGTAAAGGCCAACCTGAAGAGACAAGACCACACAGAGAAACATACACATACCCACATAAAGAGGAAAAAGGAAAAAAAAAAAATTAAAAAAAATTTTAAATAATAATAAAATAAACTAAAAATAAAAATTTTTTTAATTTAAATAAATAAAGGAAGAGAGCAACCAAATCAATAAACAAATCCACCAATGATAACAAGCACTAAAAACTAAACTAACATAGATGTAAAACCAGAAAGCAATCAGATGCAGAAAGCAAACCCCGAGTCTACAGTTGCTCCCAACATCCACCGCCTCAATTTGGGAACATTTGTTGTGTAATCAGGTATTCTTCAAGTGCAGCATTTTTCAAGTTGATTGTGGGGATTTCATCTACTGCTCCTGAGGCTGCACGGAGAAGTTTCCCTTTCTCTTCTTTGTTCTCACAGCTCCTGGGGTTCATCTTTGGTTTTTGCCCCACCTTTGCATGTAGGCCACTCTCAGGAGTCTGTTCCCCTCCCAGATAGGAGGAGGTTAAAGCAGCAGCTGAATACGGCTCTCTTGCTTACTCAGGCCTGGGAGAGGGAGGGGTACGGTAGTCATAATTGGAATGCGGGGCGAGCCTGAGGTGGCAGAGGCCAGCATGACATTGCAACAGCCTGAGGCACGCCGTGTGTTCCCCTGGGGAAGTTGTCCTGGATTGTGGGACCCTGGCAGCGGCATGCATCACAGGCTTCTGGGGCAGTGTGGGTAGTGACCTGCGCTTACTTACAGGATTCTTGGTGGCAGTAGTGGTGGCGTTAGCGTTTCATGCCCATCTCTGGGGTCCGCGCTGATAGCCGTTGCTTGCGCCCATCTCTGGAGTTCGTTTAGGCGGTGCTCTGAAACCCCTCTCCTCACGCACCCTGAAACAATGGTATCTTGCCTCTTAGGCAGTTCCAGACTTTTTCCTGGACTCCCTCCCAGCTAGCTCTGATGCACTAGCCCCCTGAAGGCTGTGTTCACGCAGCCAACCCCAGTCCTCTCCCTGGGGTCTGACCTCCGAAGCCCGAGCCTCAGCTCCCAGCCCCCACCCGCCCCAGCAGGTGAGCAGACAAGCTTCTCGGGCTGGTGAGTGCTGGTCGGCACTGATTCCCTGTGCGGGATTCTCTCCGCTTTGCCCTCTGCACCCCTGTTGCTGTGCTGTCCTCCGTGGCTCCCAAGCTCCCCACCTCCATCACCCCCCATCCCCGCCAGTGAAGGGGCTTCCTAGTGTGTGGAAACTTTTCCTCCTTCACAGCTCTCTCCCAGAGGGGAAGGTCCTGTCCCTATTCTTTGGTCTCTGTTCTTTCTTTTTTCTTTTGCCCTACTCAGGCACTTGGGGATTTTCTTGCTTTTGCGAAGTCTGAGGTCTTCTGCCAGTGTTCAGTAGCTGTTCTGTAGGAGTTGTTCCACATGTAGATGTAGTTTCGATGTATTTGTGGGGAGGAAGGTGATCTCCACGTCTTACTCCTCTGCCATCTTGAAGGTCCCCCCCGGCATCCTATCCCTTGATCATTTCATTGTAGTATCAGGGAAGAAGGGTAAAAATAAAATCTATGCTGAGCTATTCTCTGTTGAAACACATTTGGCCATATATAAGTTTTGACTTACAATGAAATTTGAATTTTTGGCATATTACAAATGTCTAAGAAATCATTTTCTTCTGTAAGTTTAGTTTAGATCCTCAAAATAATGCAGATTTTGAATGTAGGGTAAGAGACGAGGTAACTGTGACCATATAGTGTTTATTAAGCCTTAGCCTAACTCAGGGAGCAAATTTGTGTCCACATGTTACCAAGGAAGTGGATTGACTTTGGAATCCAGGTACTGATGTTCGACTTAGTCTGTATTCTTTCTTTATTTTTATAAAATAACTATGGGAAGTTCATCTGGGCCTTATTTTCAGGATCACATATGAGGATTGAGTAGATAGCTTTTGTAAGAACTGTGAGAGCATCTCAAAGACTTTCATCAAACCTTCCCCAGAAGCGGGACCTTGTCAAAAATTGAGATGACACTGAAACACAGATGTTGGCATTCTGAAAAGCTGAAGAAAAAATATAAACAGAGCTTATTTTGTTAAAAATATAGCAGAAAAAAGAAACTGAAGTATTCTAAGGAACATTTTCTCCTTGATTCCATTCCACTAATACTAAACAATTATCTAAATATTTTAAAAATATAATGTGTTATTGGCATAGTAAGAATTAATACCTAACACCTACTAATAAGCATGAGAATATATTCCCTATTGTATTTATTAATTCAATATCAATTTTTAAGTGATGAAAATGAAATACTATCTACAAGAAACTCTAAAGCCAGGCCATGTGATTTTTGTTACCTGTTCCTGCTTTTCTTTTTCTTTTTAATCTTGGCAGGTCAAATCATCATTAGAATGCCCATAAATTGTTGTAATTCTTTTCAAGGTAAATGGTTGGGGCAAATTCAGTTACTGTTTACTTTCATCATGCCATAAACCAATAATTTCTAAATCTGCCCTGAACACGGTGATCAAACACTTAAAAAAGTGGCACGTCCAAACACAGATACGCACCAGGTGTAAATCAGACTTGTAAGACTTTGTTTGAAAAAGGAATGCAAAGTATTTCAATATTTTTTCTATTATTTACATAGTAAAATGATAATCCTTTGGATGTATTGAGTTGTATAAACTGTACTATTAAAGTTAATTTCAACTGTCTTTACTTTTTAAAATGTGACTTATACAAAATTGAAAATTACACGTGATTGGCATTATATTTTTATTGCATCGTACTATTCTAAATCCTTTATTGCCTCATTCTTTCTTCTGGCTTTCCACATTAGTGTGGACTATGAAATGGGCCAGATTCACATCAGGAAAATAGGAGGGAGGTTGGCATTGATTTCAGAAAAATCACACACAGGCAATGAAATTTCCATTCTGGAGGTAAATGAATGGTTTCTGAGCTTGGCTTTTACTGTGAAAATTACTCTTGGTGCTGTGCACATACAGATTGTAAGGTTTCTGTCCTTGAGAGTATTATTTCAGATCAAGGGGAAATTCCAGGGTTTGTATTTTTAACAAGCCTCAGGTAAGTTTTCTGACTAGGAAGGTTGGGAGGCCATTAATACAGGGAGACAAAAGCACAAATTTTTATGAGTCGATTTGAAAATTAAATTTCATTACTGTGAAATGACACAGATTTTGCACTGACAACAAAATCTATAAAAAATTAAGCATATGTCGGGCTTCCCTGGTGGCACAGTGGTTGAATCTTAGGGTGCTCTTTTGTGATCTCTCCTAATCGCAAGTCAGCTGTTTGACTTGGATTGAATGGACACTATGAACTTGTGGATTTCATACCTATAACCATGAATCATGGGGAATCAGCAGTACTAACTTTCAGAGCCTGGTTTATATTGGAGTCCACACCGAGAAGACTGCCAGTGACCAGATTCCATACATAAACACCCACATTTACACCAAATTGGCAATAAAATTACATGTCACTTATACAAGCACATGATCTCGCCTTTCTCTCCCTCTTGTGAGCACACACGTGTGCAGGGGCACACACACTCGCACACACACACATATCTAATTTGAATTAATCTAATTTAGATAATCACCTAATTTTTCAACACCACGCAACAGACTACCAGCTCTTCTGTTATCTGCATCTGGTACTGCTTTCCCACATAATTCATGTAAATTGGAGGAGATGGTTCAAGGAGCAAAAGACGAGTGATTAGAGTCCCCCTCTGAACAGCTTGCAAGTTTAAACCCACTTAGAGACATGAGCCACCCTCATGAGTATCAGAGAGCTCTTTCTACTCTACCTCCAACGGTCAATAGGAATCAAATTTTTGCTTCTGTCCAAAGTGGCGCTTGCTTTGGCTACACATTTTCCCCTTTGTATAAAAAATAAACCCTGGTGGCGCAGTGGTTGAGAGTCCGCCTGCCGATGCAGGGGGCGC